>NW_006159750.1:5722320-5725008 GCF_000334495.1 Tupaia belangeri chinensis
AGTAAAAAAAAAAAAAAAAAAAAAAAAAAATCTAGGGAAAAAATGTTATACCTGCTGATCTATTTTTCTAAGGTGTCAAATTCTTTTTCTTTCCTTCTTTTTCTTTCTGTCTTTCTTTTTCTTTCTTTCTTTCTTTTTCTTTCTTTCTTTCTTTCTCTCTCTCTTTCTTTCTTTCTTTCTTTCTTTCTTTCTTTCTTTCTTTCTTTCTCTTTCTTTTTCTTTCTTTCTCTTTCTTTTTCTAAGAGAGAGACATTTTTGCTACAGGGTGTGTGCATTCGCCAGAGAGGCAGAGAGAGAGAAAGTGAGATATCACCCCTCCACCCCCCCACCCCCACCGGAGGATGTCTATGCTGCAATTCCTTCTCCTCCATTCTCCTCTTGGGATTTTGGGCTTGTGCGCCTTACACAATTTTTAAGCCACTGGTCTGGGACTTGAATGGTGGGCTATTAAGGAGTCCAGTGACATAATCGTTACACCATCTGCTGGTCCCAGGTGTCAAATTCTTAAAGTAAGGCTGTGTTTGAAACTCAAAATAGTATATTTGGCATGGCTACTCAGTATTAAAGTAACTGAATAAAAGTATTTGTAGCCATCTCATTTGAGTTCATTGCAGAAACTGCTTTTCTCTCTTGCTCCTGTTAGATTCCAGGGCAAGTTGCAGTGTGAGCCCAGCACAGACGTGAGAGCCAGCGGAACCAGAGGCTGGCTTACACAGTTGCTGTCCGTCCCGTGCCTGGATGGCTGGACACTGTTATGAGATGGGACGTCCAGAATCCTCGAGTGATTTCATTTTAATGATTGAGCCAAGAGAGCCCGTGAGAACAGGTTGTTTCAGGTGGAAACGATCCAAGTGTCCATCAAAAAAAATGAATGACAAACAAAATATGATAAAACCATACAATGGAATATTATTTAACTGCAAAAAGGAAGGAAATGCTGACACATGCTACAAGGATGAACCTCGAGGATGTCATTGTAAGTGAAATTAGCCCATCACAAAGGGACAAATATGGTATGATTCCACCTACGCGAGGCACCAAGAAAAGGCAAATTCATAAAAGTAGAGCATAGAATAGCGGTTGTGAGGGGCTGGAGAGGAGGGCAAACAGAGAATTATTGTCTAATGGGTACAGGATTTCGATTTAGGACAGCAAAAGTGTTCTGGAAATAGATAATGGTGGTGTTTGCTCAACTTCGCTTATGTACTTAACGTCACTGCATTATACACTTACAGTGGTTAAAACAGAATTTTATGTTATGCATTTTCTACTACAATATGAAATAGATCGTAATTGGGCTATACTTCATGTCTTTAGAAAAACTGGACTAAAGAAATCTTTTACCTAGGGCAGAATTGAGAAGGACTGGTTATTAGGCAAAAGACTCACTACAACTATTGGCTAATCTCCCTGTTGACTTCTGTCATTTAAAAAAAAATTTACTTAATTTTATTTATTATTATTATGATTTTAAAATTTGTTATGGGGCTCATCCACTCACCAGGGAGAAACAGAGAGAGAGGGAAAGTGAGAAAGCAAGCTGCCAGTTCCAGGTCTCGAATCGTGGTTTGCCACGTGGGAGTCCAGTGCCCTTAACCATTGCGCCACCTGTTGGCTCCCAACTTCTTTCTAACATTTTCTTCTCTCAGTTTTCATCCCTCTGCTCTTTCAGTTTTCCTTTGCACTCTCTAGAATTTCTCTTTGCATTCTTTATCTTTTTTCTGTTCTCTATCTATAAGCGGAAGTCTCCCAAGGTCCTGCCATTTTTGCTTAAGGAATCAAGCAACTTGCTTGTTGAGGTGAGTTCTGAGCGTCTCCTGAGTGCACCTGCGGTCTCGCATCTGCTCACTTTCTCCCATGAGGCAGGTTGGCTCTGTCTCCCCAGAGTCTGCCACTCGGCTCCTGTGGGGTGCCCACTGACCCCTCAGCTCAGCCTGCCCACGCGGCTCCACCTCCCACTCCCCGTGGTTCTCCTAGGTTTGGCTTCCTTGTCAGCTGCCCATCTCGCAGCCATGTGGCCAGAAGCACCTCTTTGCTCCTGGACTCCTGGCCAGCCGGTGCCAAGTCTCACCAATGGCGCATTTGCAGCATCCCTTAGGTCAGCCATCTTTACACTCTGGGCTGGATTGAGACAAAGTTTTCACTTTGTCCTTGACAAAAATCAGAACATCTTTTGGTAGAAGGTTGTGGTCTTTCTTGGGAGAATTGTTCTGGCTGAGATAATGCTTTTCCTTCCATTGTGAATGATGGCAAGTGGTCATTTTTTGGCTTTGTTTTATTTTGTTGTTAACTGTTCACATTTAGCCTAATATAAAGGTGGGAACACCCTGTAGAGTCTCCCAAATTGTTTAAAATATTTCTGGTTTGGGACAGAATGGAACCTAGCCACCAGTGACATTCTGCCCTGTGCCCTCAGGCCCCTCGCCCATGATTCCGCTCAGGCCTTGTCCTCACTCACCAGCTGGTGGTCCAGGCTGCACCCAGGCGTTCCCACAGGCTGTTCTCAGGAGGGCTTAGGCAGGACCGCAGTAGGTCGATGGCTTCGGGGGTGAGGAGGGGTGAGACCACTTCCTCTGCTAGGTGGGTCTCAGGGCACTGCTCCAGGATCTGGGGAAGGATGGAGGTGTTGGGGAGTCTAGGCTCCCACAGGCCAGATAGGCTGGGGGACGCCTGGCTCCCGCCTCTGTA
>NW_006159750.1:5725297-5732067 GCF_000334495.1 Tupaia belangeri chinensis
ACGCCGTGCTCCCGCCTCTGTAGCATGACAGGCAGCCCGGTCTGCCTCAGGCCCGTCACTCCTCCCCGTACCCTCTGAGCCCTGGGGTCCTTGGCGCTGACCCCAGCCTGTCTGAGGGTGCTGCACACATTAGGGATGGGGTCTTGGGGTCAAGGAGGAAGGCGTGTGAGCTAAGCAAGGGGCAGTCCCTGCAGTGCCTCCTGCTACCCCTGCCTCCCCGTGGCCCATGCACCCCCCGGCTCCTCCGCCAGCCTCCTTCCCTCCCTCGGCTCCTTCGTCAGCCTGCACCTCTCCGCCACCCTGTCCTTCCCCAGCTTACCAAGTTCAGGGTTTGGAAGAGGAGATGCACAAACTCTGGAGCACTCATCTCCTGCAGCTCATCAACCAGCTTCCCCTGGGGATGCAGGGTGATGCCTGTCACCACCCCTCGCCCCCTCACCTTTACCAGGACCCACACTTGTTTTGTGCCTTGGGAGCCTGGCACACCCCAGAAGTCCCAAAGTGGGAGGAGACGGAGAAGAGAAAGGTTTGGAGGGTCTATGACACTGGAGGACAGAAGGCTGCAGTGGAGGCCTGGAGAGCTGGTGGGGGCCACCCACCAGGAGGTTGAAGCTGTACTTGATCTTCTGGAAGCACTCGATATACTCCGCCGGTGTCACCCCTGGGGGGAGGAGAGAAAGCAGTGGTCACAGGTCATCCCAAGACACCTCCCACTTCTCTCCCCTGGCCCTCGGCACTCACCATTCTGGCCTTTGTCCTTCTTTTTCCCAAATTTCCTCTTCTTGTTATATGTGATCTTAGCCTGGGTCTCCTTCATTTTTCCCACGAACAGCTCGATGTCACTTAGGACATGGTTCAGCACCTCCTGGGCCCCAGACAACCCGTGGCCTCCAGTGCACCGGCAGGCTTGGCATGGAACTCCCAACCCTGCCCTCTTCCCTGCTCCCCTGCTCCCCACAAGCCTCAGCTTAGGTCTGGGGTCTGAGCAAGCCTCCCTGTCCCTTCCCAGCCCAGAGCCACCCATCCCCTACCTCGGCCCTCTTGGTACCCTGCTCCCAGGCCCACAAAGCCTCAGCGTGCCCAAGACAGTATGAGTTACCTTATACCACTCTGGGTCTTCGGGGGGTGGGGAGCGCCTGGGAGGAGGTGGCGTGAAGGCTCTTGGTTCACGCATGCTGGGGTGGCGGGACACCGGTGGGGATAGTGGGATGCCTGCAATGTAAGGGGACCATGGACCCAGAGCTTCTTTGGCTTTTCAATTAAGTCTCGTCCATCTGCCCTTACGTCCGGAACTTACTGTGCTCCGGGGTCATCCGGTGGGGCTGTTCCAGGGGGGGCCTCCACTCCGGAGGGTGTGGCCGCTCCAGAGGGGCCACCTGCTCCGGGGGGAGTGGTCTTTCTAGAGGAGGCCCCCTCCATCTGTCCTGCCTTGAGTGAGGAACTCCAAATCGGGGTCTGCTGAGGACATGGTGGGGTCACATCTTTGACAAGGTTCTTGGGACCGAGGCCCTGGCCACACTTCTGCCCCGGGATCCAGGGGCCCCAGCACCTCTCTCTAGGAGCCATGACACCTCGACACCTTCCCTGGTCTCCACTTGGACCTTCCCTGATGCTGCCCTGCCTCATCTGCCTACTCCCCAAGGCCTCTGTGGTCCCAGATGTTCTCCCGGCATCTCTAGTGCCCTTGGGCCCAACCCCAGCCCTTTTCCCATGCTCATCTCTGTCCTGGTCCTCCCTTAGGTCCTGACTCAGGTTTGGTGAGTGACAGAGTCTGGTCCCCAGAGGCCTGAGCTGGGAGACCCCACAGGTGGGCTGGACAGAGACTGCTTACCTCTGCTCCAGCTCCTCCTCCAGGGCCTTTTGTAGGCTGGTCCTCAGCTGTTCCGCCTGGAGGAAGCAGTAGTCAGGCCGGCAGTGTGCACGTGTGTGTGTGCGTGTGTGTGTGCGAGATGGAGATCGCTGACCCGCCTTGTCCCCACGGGCCACTCACCCCAACCTCCTGGCACTGGAAGAGCAGAGTGCTGGTGCCTGGCAGGCCTGACTCTTGCACTGTGATGGACAGGATGGAGTTGAAGGAGCAAGTATTGAGTGCCACATCCATGGCCTGGATGCTGTCCAGGCGGTATGAGTCCAGCTCCTCCTGGCCCAGGGAACAGGTCAACAGTGAGGCCACTGAGAGCTGGCCTTGGCTCCTGGGAAATCCTGGTCAGGAGCATCCCAGCCTTCCAGTGGCCTGGGGCTGGTGTCATCCTCCCGACCCTGTGCCTCTACCTGCAGCCCGGTCTCTTCCTAGCCTGGGAGTGCATTGCATGTGGGAAGGGTAGGGGTGTAACAACAGCTTGCTTTAGCTAGAGTGACTCCATTCTTGTTAAGCAAGCATCAGCCTGATACTCTTCGTTTGAGATCTCTCTTAGGAATGCCAAGGAGATGAACAGTCAACCTGGAGCTTGAAACTATGAGTGCCTTTCTGCCTCAGGGAACCGAAACTGCTGTCCTGAAGACAAATTGCTTGATTATTTCCCCAGCTAAAAATTAACCAGACTGTGCTTTTCTGTACCTAGCTGTTAGCGCCACAGAATCTCCCTCACCCTACAAAATCATCTGTAGGTTGGATGACCAGTTGAAGATAGTCTCCTTTTGTCTCTCACCAACAATTTTGCCTCTCTGTGTTTTGTTGAGCTAGAAAGGGTCAGACCTGCTTTGAGTCTCTGGACTGGGCATAAGGGCCCCTTTTTCTACCACAGCTGCTGTCTGGGGCATGGAGGGTGAAGTCTGAGAGCCCAGGGCTTGCTTTCCCATAGCCTAGGTTAGCTTGGGCCCGTCACTGGCTGTGGGGGAAGGGCTGACCTTGGTCTCGATGTCCTGCAGCTGGAGCCAGCCATCTTTGACCTGCAGGATCAAGTCTTGGCTCCACACTCGACCCTGCGTATCCATCTCCTGCAGCTTCTGCAGGGCATCCTTGGGCTCTCGGACTCTCTGGGTTCCCAGCTTACATGTCATCAGGTGCTAAGGGGAGAGGAAGAGGCCCAGAAGTGGCAGAAGGCTTGAGGGGGGATTGCAGGTGGTAGTGAGTAGGGGAAAGACAACAGAGAAGATGTGTCCTTGATCCCTTGTGGGAGGAGCTCCTGGGCTTAGACAGAGTGAACTGCAAGGACTGGTGCAAGGGTCAGTGCTGAAGCAGTCGGGCTAGGGCTAGGGCTAGGGCCCCCGGGTCTGACACTGTATGAGATGTTTTAGGACTCTGGAAAAGGACGTTTGTGGCCTTGAATGGTCCGGTCAGGTGAGTGATTCTACCTGTCTTACTAGTAATGTCTGAGCTCCTCTGGGTGGAATCTGGGTTCTTGATTCTGTCCCTGGCTTGTTTTGCTCCCACTGGGAGCTCACCATTCCAGCCTGCTCTTCCTCCTGGCTGACCCAGTACTCCTGTCTCTATGCCTTTGCTCAGGCGGGTCCTCATACCCAGAACATCTTTCCCACTTATACTGTCTATCCCACTCTGGTCTTTCCGGAAGACCTGGCCCCATCTTCCTGATTCTTGCACAGAGAGACCCACGGGGGCCTCAGTCTACACAGCATCCCGTGCCCACCGATAGTCTAGCCATTCGATAGGTCTAGGAGACCCCTTCCTTTTCCCTGCTAAATTCTGCCTTCGCAGGTCACCTTGCAGCTGGGTCTCTTGTGTGTACATCAGGGGATGCAGCCTGTCGCTTGATTCATTCCACCCCTTGCTCTTTGTCCGCTTCCCAGGCCCCTCCTTGTGTCCGCACTGTCATGTTCAGGGACCCCTGTGAGCGAACGCCCATCATCCTGAACCTGTCTCCTCTTGCTCTCATGTGCTGAGCCAGTTCCCAGCCCCCGCCCCACAAGAAAGGTGACTACTGCTGGCTGCTCCCAGCTGGCTGAGGGAGCCTGCCCCTGCTGTCCTGCCGGGGCTCCAGACCATTGTCCCAGTGTCCCTGCCTGCTGCTTCTCCATAGAGCTTTAATATCTGATGCTACCGAGACCCAGGTCTACCCCAGAGCTTCCACCGATGCTCTCTGGCCACGTCCGTAGCCTGCCCTTTGCTTGCGTGGCTTTTACTCTGTGTTGATAACCCTCCAGGCAACCCTCTGGCAGTGCCTGTGTCTTTTTCCCAGGTGGGGTCAGAGATGCCATTCCAGCCTCCCCACAGCTCACGCCACTCCCCCTGGGAGCTCAGGCCCAGCCTGCCCCTGATAGGACCTGCAGCTTCCCAGAGCATTCCCTCCAGCCATGGGAGATCCTGGCAGAGAGCAGTTTCCTGGGGACAAGTGTGGCAGGAGGCAAGAGAGGAGACGGTGGGAGTAGCCCAGGGGTCTCCTGGCCCACTCCCCCGCTACTTCTTCCTGTCTGGGACAGGACATCCACCCCTCAACCTCCAACCCAGCCTGCTCTGCCGACACCTGAGTATCCCTCCTTCCATTGCAGTTAGTAGGTGCTCGCTCAGTCCTCCTACTTAGTAGGAGAACCCCAGGCTAGGGAAGGAGGACCAGGGAGGTGATAGTATGGCTGGGCCCCAGGGCAGGCGCCAGGTCTCCCACTAGTTGGTCAGTAAGCTTGCCATAATGGGCCTGGGAAACCTGAGTGGACAGGGCCCTGGGACCACAGCCTCGGTTGAGCTGAGTCCATGAGATCAGGCCGGGTCAGGAGGCTGGTGTCTGTGGCAGGGACTCGTGTGTGATGTCTATGTTTTGGTAGGGTGGTGGGCACACGGACACACACAGGGTTCATTGGAAACAGGCTAGGGCCCCAGCAGAACTCACCTCCACTCTGTGCTTCAGGAGGGTGGGCTCTGAGGCCAGGCTTTGGGAGTACTCCTTCCGGTGCTCTGCGGGGCACAAGCAAGGGGTTGGGGGTGGGGAGGAGAGGGAGCTGAGGCTTCGGCAGGTGCAGGGGATGGTCAGTGTGGGAGGGGAGGCTTGGGGTGGGGGTACAGGGAGCTGGGAGGGAGGGCAGGCGAGCAGGGCCAGGGTGTAGGGAGGTGAGGGCTTACGGTAAATGGCTCTGCTACTGGGCCGGGACATGTCGCCACGCTGTTGAGGACAGTTCCCTAGAACCAAAGTGGACCAAAGAGGTAGCCATTGGAGTGGGGGGTTGGGGGGGAGAGGAGGAGCCGGCACAGAATACAGGAGGGCTGCCATTGCTCTGGCCCGGGGATGTTTACCTTAGAGCCCACCCCATTGGCTAGGCCTGGAGGGCCCCAGGCCAGGGAAGGAGGCCAGGGAGGTGATAGTATGGCTGGGCCCCACGGCAGGCGCCAGGTCTCCCACTAGTTGGTCAGTGAGCTTGCCACAATGGGCCTGGGAAACCTGAGTGGACAGGGCCCTGGGACCACAGCCTACTCGTGGTCCGAGTGGGGAAGATGCCAGAGGAGTGGGCTGCCCTCGGCTGCCACAGGGAGGTGGCGACCTCGGCAGCTTTCCCTCCCTGCCTAGCCCTGATTCAGTTCTGCAAACCGGGAGGAGGCTGCTGCTGCCTCTCAAGCTAGGAGCCTGTCGGGAGGACCGGGCGTGTGTGACGGTGTCTGTGTGTGCACGCGTGACTGTTACGGTCCGGCAGTGTCGGATTCGTCTGTGATCTGCTCCCATCTCTGTCGTCCCGTACTCTACCTACTGCCCAGGATCCCTCCCCACCCCAGCCCAAAGATCACCTCCTTGATGAAGCCCTCCTTCATTCTCCCACCTCCACCTGCCCAGAGAGCTCTCCTAATGCCACGCTGAACCTCGGATATTCCTTTCTAAAAGAACACGGTGACACCAGCCGCCCGGTGAGCGCTGCGAGCCTGATGCCGAGCCGTATGGACACGGTATCAGCTCCACCCACGTGCACTGACTCGGTGCTACGTACCAGGCAGCGTTCTCAGGGCTTCCCCTTCATTAGCTCATGTAACCCTCAAAACGACCTCGTGGGGTAGGTACTGTCACCGTCCCCATTTACAGGTGAGGACCCTGACACGCACAGAGGATGACGACAGGCCAGAGGTCACAGGTGAGTATTTAGTGGAGCTCTGGCCCGCCTGGCCGCAGACTCGGGTTCTAGTTGTGTATGAGTGTGCCCCTGTCACGGCTGTGAGCTGGCACAGGGCTGGAGAGTGCACATCTGCTGAAACGGGACCGGGTTGAGTGCGTGCCTGCGTGTGCGGGGTGGGGTGGCACTTAGTCATGAGCGTGAGTCAGGGGCTGTGTCATCTGAGGGAGGCATGTGTGCATGGCGAAGGCTGTCCGTCTCGTGGGTATCCACGCAGCTACGCGGTCACCTGAGTGGTTCAGAAACCCGAGTATCCCGGGCAAAGTGTAGAGCAGCCCACACCCTGTTTATTAGGATGGTTATGAAAATAACACGTCTGATAAGGTGATTCAGGGCTGTGGAAATGAACTGCCAGTAAACAGTTAAACGTGGGGGAGGGGCCAGAGCTCTGGCTTCTCGTTTGGGAGGACCCCTTTCCTCTTCAGAGGTAAGGGGTGCTAGAAGCAGGCTCCCCTCTCTTAGTCTCCCTCCGCCCCCTAGGCTGTGCCACTTCCTGCTTCTAGACAGAAGAGAAAACAAGCAGTGCCCAGGTCAGCTCTGCTGCTCCCCCATCCCAGGGCAGTCCCTGCGCGTCCTGGTGGGTCCCTGTAGGCAGGGAGTGGCGAGGAAACAGCTGCTGCTGAAGATCCTGACCCTAGGAGAGGGAGAGGGAGAGGGAGAGGGAGAGGGAGAGGGAGAGGGAGAGGGAGAGGCGCAGGCCTTGGGCTGGCATGGCCCCGGGCGGG
>NW_006159750.1:5732376-5743143 GCF_000334495.1 Tupaia belangeri chinensis
TCCTTTTTTTTTTTTTTTTTAAGAATTATGTTATTTAACTTTATTTATTTATTTATTTTAATTAGACCAGAAAGGGACAGAGTGAGAGAGCGAAGAAAGAAAGAGAGGGAGAGGGAGAGGGAGAGGGAGAGGGAGAGGGAGAGGGAGAGGCGCAGGCCTTGGCCTGCCATGCCCCTGGTGGGGTGGGGGAACTGTGGCTGCCCCATGTTCCCCATTTATCCCCCAAAGGTAGCTGTTTGGAGCATGGAGCAGGTACCTACATTCCAGACTTTGGGGGCAGCACCCCAGAGATACTCCTGGAGCCAGAAGTATCTGGCTTGCTCTGCTCCTTAACCTACCTCATTGGGTTGATCCTTGCGGTGGTATCTGGGAATTAGCTGGAAACTTCTGCCTGAGAACCCACAGAGATGTCCCTGCTCTCCCCTGGATCCCCTGCCCCTGGGAAGGGCCCTGATCCTACCCAGGGGCCAGGCCCTTACCTGGGTGCTGGTGAGGTCTGGTGGCTTGTGCCCCTGAGGGGGCCAGAGTTTGAGCCGGGGGTTGGAATCTGGTGGTGGAGAGACAGCAGCTTCCTTGCTAGTGGCCACAGGCAGAGCCCTGCCGGTGAGCAGGTGCCCTGTGAAGTGGGGCTATGGACGTGGCCACACCTGTGCTCTTTGGACCCTGGTGGGCGGGGAGGCCTCCTGAGCCACTACGTGCCCAGCGCTGAGCAGGACCATGGCCGTGCCTGCGCCGACAGGTACCTGCGTAGCCGGCAGCCCTCGCTTCCCAGCTCCCTCCGCTGCGTGCCTCTGCCCTGGCGTGTGCCCATTTCCTTCCTCTGCCTTTTGGGCACCTCCTCTGGAGCACCGGGTCAGCATCAGGCACTGGGGCTGGGACCAGAGGGAGAAGGTGCCCTGGCTCAGTCTGGGTCTGTGGTCAGGGGACAGGTCGTGGAGGTGGGCCTCAGGCGTGTGAGAAGCTGTGAGCTGGCACGTGTATTCTGTGTGTTTTGTGCGTGACTGCGTGATCCTGTGTGCCCGAGTGGTGCTGTGAATGGGACATGGGTCCTGTCCGAGAAGATGGGGATGACCATGCCCCATCCCCATCAGGGCCTCCTCTTTCCTCCCCTCATCCTCTCCTCCGCAGCGGAGAGCCCTCTCACCCACCCCTTCTTGTTCTTCTGCTCTTTCCTTCTCCACCCCACTCCACCCCATGCCCCTAGACCCCGATGGGTGCTTGGCTGACCTCAGCAACACTGGGAAACCGAGGCCAGCCTCCACCTCTGTTCGTGAGCCCACCCAGTCCCTGTGCTTTATCTTACTTAAAAACCTCTCTCGGCACTCAGGGTGAGCCAGGTGCCCTGCCCTGCGGGAACGCGCAGCCTAACGCGCAGGCCAGGAGTGAGCAGAAACCAGAGAAGGGTGGAAGGGGAGGGAGAGGAGGGAATGCCAGTGTGAGGTAGATTTCTGTGGGACAGGTGTCCGGGGCCCTGCTGGAGCTAGGGTCTGGGAAGGAGTCCTGTGACATCTGGAGGAGCCCGTGTCCTACCTCCCTGGGACGTCCCAGGGCTCCTGAGCTCACTTCCCACCTCATTTGACTGGTTCTGCCCTGGATGGTTTGAAGTTTAGGGACTGAATCAGCTGGGGCCCTTCCCTGCCTGGGCTGCTGTGGGCCCCAGAGAGAGTTCATTGGGCAGCTGGCCTCTGGGGCCCAAGGATCGGGCGCCTGTTGTGTCAACACCTAGCCATGGCCCCAGCCCTCCTGACAGCTCTAGCTGTCCTGTTCTCTGGTCACTCCATGGCCTCCTCCAGCTTCTTTCAGAACAGGATGCTTGTCCCCTCTTTGCCGCCCCCAGGCTCAGCCTCTGTTCTGTCAAGGCCATAGCCACATTCCATCCCCAGCTCTGGCTTGGGCCCAGCAGAGACCTTGCTCTGCTGCTTGGGCCAGGCCCCGCCATGCCACATCCTCTTCTCAAGTCAGTGTGCACATAGCAGGGGCTCTCGGGGAGACCTGGGGACAGGGCTCCATCTTCTGCAGGAGCCACGTGATATCCTGGGGCAGAGAAACAGAAGTCACAGGGCATCCTTGGCCTTTAGGGGTGCCCTGGGAGCGTTTGGGACTCCTCAGACAGGAACCCTGTAGCCTGGGTTGGGCTGGCCTGGGGTTCCTTTGATGCCAAGCCCGCTGATGTCTGCTGGAGTGAGGCCACTCTGGGGAGAAGGGCGTTAGGACGGATGGGGGTGGGGCAGCTACCTAACCTGGCACTCGAGGGCCATAACTGATACTTCTGCAAGCAGAGCTCCCCCGCGTGTAGCAGTTCTTTTTTGTCCTAGAGAACTTTTTTGCTATAGGGTACGTGCACCCACCAGAGAGACAGAGAGCGAGAGACAGAGAGAGAGAGAAAGTGAGAAACGACCCCCTAGGGGGGACGTCCATGCCACAATCCCGTCTCCCTTCTGATCAGCGCGGGAGTTTCGACTTGCTCTGTTTCTGACCTGGGCTGGGTCACACCTCCTTGGGCAAGCTGGTGGTCCCCCGCTCCCGGGAGGTCACCATATTGATGCTGAGCTTAGGGCGGACACCCGATCGGCACAGCGCACTACAGCCCAGAACTCCTGGACTCGAGTGATCCTCCTGCCTCAGCCTCCCTGGCAGCTGGGATTACAGGCACACGCCACTGCAGCTGGCCCCTTCTCCCTTCTCTTCTCAGGATTTTGGGCACACATGCACACGTGCTTGGTGTGACTTTCAAGCTGTCAGGGCCGGGACTTGAACCATGGCCAGCCATGTGGGAGTCCAGTGCTCTAACCATACACCACCTGTTGGCCCCTGGGTGCAGCAATTCTTTAGCAAAGCAGTCCTGGGTGAGCCAGCAGGAGCTAGGACTCAGGAGGGAAGGAAGCAGAGCTCAGAGTATCTCCTTGAAGCTGTGGCTACAAAGCTCAGGGCGCCTCGTTCACTCATTCAACAATTCACTGATTCTTTTATTCATCCCGCAGCTTCCTGTGGAACTGGGGGCTCCTGCTGCCAGGAGACAGCGGGAGGGCTTACAGAGACCTTGGAACTCAACCTGGTTCATCTGCCTCCAAACCCAACCACTCCCCCCATGTTCCTGCCTCAGGGAAGGACCAGTGCCCAGCTGTGTGTTCACACAGGCAACTGAGGCATCCCTGCCTCCTCAGCCCCCATACCTAATCCGCCTCCCAGTAAGCTCCACCCTTAGCAAGTTCAGAGAGACCCACCCTACTTTCCACCCCTACCTTGGCTGCCTCCCTCAGACCCCCATCAAATTCTCTGCCTTTAACCACACAACAGTCTCCTTACCCTTCTTGCCTCCTCCCTGGCTCTTGTTAATCCTCCCTCCTCATTGCCAATAGATCTTCCCTAACTGGAGATTTGATCACCCACTCCTCTGCCTTAAACCCATCACAGATTCTTGGGAGAAAACCCAAACTCCTCATAGTGACAGGTGGGGTCCTGCATGATCTCCAGGCAAGGGGCCACTGAGTTCAGCCTTATCTCTTGGCTCTTACCTCTTGTAATTTACGCTCAGCTTAGAGAATGAGTTGTCATTCCTGGAAAGGTCAGGCCTCGATCTTTGGCTAGGGGCTGTTCTTGCTGCCTGATGTCCACTGAGGACACGTCCCCACATGAGCTCTGCCTCCTCTGGAAAGGTCCCCTCGGCCCAGGGCTAGTGGGGACTCTGGCCCTTGACTCCTGGATGCCTTGTCCATGTGTTCCCATGTTACTGCATGTGTCACATTGAGGGGCATGTCCCCATCAGCGTGGGATCCCTGAGGATGCAGACAGGCTTTGTGCCATAGTCTAGGAAAGAGATGATTTGTAAATAAGTAAATGTACCATGACGTTCCAGGCACGAAGGCTGTTCTCTACCTGGGGGCATCAGAAAACATTTCTCAGCAAGGGAAGCTGGGGCCAGCCCTTAAAAGACGTGCTGGCGGGAACCAGCAGTTAGCGTAATGGCTATGTCGCTGGACTCCCACGTAGTCAACCGTGGTTTGCGTCCTGGACCCGGTGGCTTAGAACTCACGCTGGGCGCGTGTGCATACGTGCCCAAGATCCCGAGAGGAGAATGGAGGAGAAGGGATTGCGGCGTGACCATCCCCCTGGGGCGTGATTTTTCGCTTTCTGTCTCTATGTCTCTCTCTGTCTGTCTGGCGAGTGCACACGCCCTATAGCAAAAACCTCTCAAAAAAAAAAAAAAAAAAGACGTGCTGGCATCTGGCCAAGAGCTGAGGTGGGGGGGGGGGAATGCCAGGCAGAGGGAGCAGTGATCCTACTGCATAGGGGATGAGATGGCGTGGTGAGAAGCTGGGTGTGATCAGAGCATCAACTGTGTGTGCAGGTGCATGTGCCTGTGTGTGTGTATGTGTGTGTGTTCATGCGTGTGGTGGCCGGTGACAGGGACTGTGTGTGCCTTCATCGCCATTTTGGTGAGGAGAGCCACAGAACGGCTTTGCACAGAGGTATGGCAAGGAGGTTCTGGAGGGCTCTGCCTCTCGCTAGCTCGCAGGAAATGAAGAGGGGCTACTGAGATACGAGGGGTATCAGGACAGACCCGGGTGCACAGGTGTTAGGCTGACTGCTCAGGAAGCAGGCCTGGGTCTCTTAGACGCTCCAGAGCAGGCCCTGGTCAGAGCTAAGGCCTCCTGAGGGCTCATGGAGGGCAGTGAGGGAGGCAAGATAGGGCTCTGGGGCTCAGCGGTGTTGGGTGCCATCTAGGCTCATGGAACCAGGCCCCGGAGCAGGGTCCAGCCAAAACCTTTGGCAGGTAGGCTACATGAATGAGGCCTTGAGGTCAAACCTGCCTGGGGCCTGAGCTGTGGCCCTGGACGAGCCCTGAAGACTGGCCTTGGGGCTGTTGGGGAGGCACAGGAACAGACCTCCTCCCTGTCGTTGCTGTCCCCAGCTCTGGCACAGGGGCTGAGTGGCTTCTACGAGCGGGACAGAGAAGTAAACTAGAGAGGTGAGGTCCCTTCCTCTGGGGCATACATTCCAGAGGTAGAAAAATCAAACACACAAAAGTAACTAGAGACCAAGCCGGTGTGATGCCTGTGCCCATAGTCCTGGCTTCTCAGGAGGCTGAGACGGGTGGATCTCAAGTTCAAGGCCAGCCTAGGCAGTGAGAGCGGACCCAGGGAGACAGACAGGGAGCTGCCTCGGGGATCAGGGAGGACCAAGGGGCCTGGGCCACGGAGGACAGTGAGGATGGAGACTGATGCTGCAGGTGGAACGACAGAATGTGATATGGGTTAGAACACAGGGTGAGGATGACTGGGCGCCGCCATTCAATGGTGCAGTGGAGAACACAAAAGATACGTGGACCAGCAGGTGGCATGGTGGTGAAGGCGGTTGGATCCTACATGGCCAATTGAGCAGTTCGAGTCCCAGACCTGGCAGCTTAAAAAACCACACAGGGTGTGTGTGGGGGTATGTGTGTGTATGCCCAAAATCCAGATAAGAGAATGAGGGAGAAGAGATTGTTGTGGGGCTATCCCCTCTGGAGGTTACTTTGTCACTTTCTCTCTCTCTCTCTCTGGCAAGCACACATGCCTTATAGCAGATTAAAAACAAACCTACGAACAAACACACCCTCCCCATGCTCTGTGAGGCTGACTAACGACCCAATAGAAGGACTCCGTGTTTGCATCTAGAGACCCCCCGAGTATGCCAGGACGCACACACCCACAATCCGGGCTGGCTGAGGCTGGAGGGGGATTGCTGCACCAGGACTCTCTTAGAGGTGCGGTCTCTCTATGCCTGTCTCTCTCTTACTCACGAAGGAAATAAAATTTAAAAAGAATGGATGGTGGGGAAGAGAGGACTTCAGGAGAATCCAAATTTGGGGCTTAGACAACCGGTGGGTTATGGTGACATTGGTGAGACCGGAAGAGAAGAAGGTTTGGAGATGGGGGAATGAAGAGTCTCAGTTCCTCTCTAGATGGCTTCTGTCTGAGAGGGTTCGTGGCCCTGCGAGTGGCATCGGCAGGGCAGGGGCACAATTGAGTCAGGAGCACCGTGGAGTGGGATGACCACCGTGCAGCCCCTTCAAGCTGGGCGGTAGGAGACTATTTGGGAACATGAACGGAATTCAGAGAAGCCAGCGGTAGCTTCTCGGCAGTTCTGAGCACATGAATGATATTGAGAGTCCAAGCCTGGGAGAGACCACCCGGGGAAGGTGTGTGAAGAGGAGTGGATGCGGGAAGGAGCCCAGGGGCTCCCTACCTAGGAGACTGGCGGGGCGAGGAGGACTGGAGACTAGGGGGGCGACAAGGACTGCAGTCTGGGGGCAGCGTTGAGCACTGCTAAGGAGACGGGGCGGCTGGTGAGCACCAGGGAGACCCAGGAGGGGAGTATTTCAGGAAGAAAGGAGAGGCCAGCCAGTTATGCATGCCGCTGACACTGCTGCTCAGCAGGCTGAGGCCACATGTGAAGCCTGGGTTTGATTCCCGGCCTACCCTGAAAAGCTAGCCGAGGTGGTACTCGCTCGTGGTCCCAGTGACTCCGGAGACTGAGGCAGGAGGAGCATGATATAGTGAGACCCAGGCCAAAAAAAAAAAAAGCAAAGGAAGGTGTGGACACCCAGGCCAGGTGCTGCTGACAAGTGGGGAAAGTTATGGGGAGGGGGTGGTCCTATCTTTGCCTATGTGGGAGTGGGTGGTCTTGAGGAGGATCAGCCTGGCCCCTTGCCCTGATGGTGCTGGAGGAAGGGACCTTGAACTGTCCAGAAAGCCCTTCAGCAGAGGTCTGGACCTTGGACTGTGACGCCAAGCAGACTTCTCAGGAACACCAGGCTGGGGAAGGGCTGCTTTAGAACGGGCAGCCTCCAGGAAGGAGGAGGGAGCTGCCTGACCTGGGCCTAGTTTACGTCTGGGGGCAGGTGCAGGAAACCAGAGAGATGGTCCCGTTACCACTCAGACCGTGCCCTGGCTGCCCCGTCAGGGGCTGGTGGTGTGGAGGCAGCTGGCTGGGGGCTTCTCCGTGGGCCTGGCCTGGCCAACTGCCGTGGATATGGAGGGGAGAGAGTTTGACCGTCGCTGTCCCCTCCCTCGTCCATGTCTGTGCCTTTCTCACTCGGCCACACCCAAGACCAGCACAAGGCTGCCACTCAAACCACGTGGTAAAAGAACCTTCAGTAATGGGGGGGAAGCTACCATGTAGCATTAGATGAAAAAAGCAGGCTGCAAAATGTAAGAACCTAGTTTTGTAAAACGGATAAATCCATGAATAAATAAATCCGCAAATTAAAATCACATAAATCGAGACAGAGTCTAAAACGAAATCTAAATAGAAAACATTGCGGTTACATACATCTAAACATAGAAACTGTTTGCCATATAGTAGGAGGCGAAAAAAGCTTGTCACAAATGATATTATACTGAATTATGTAAAAAAAAAAAAAAACAATTGTAATCATAAAAATCTGAACATATAAAAAATTAAATCCATGTGAATCTAAACATTTCTTCACTGCCTGCTCTAAGACAGGCATCCATCGAAGTGTTTTACATCACAGTAGGTACTTTGAAGTAGGTGCTGTTATTTTCGTCTCCAGCTTTCACATGAAGAAACTTAGGCACAGAGAGGTTGAGTAACTTGCCCCAGGTCCCACAGTCCTTAAACTAAGGTGTGTGATCTGAACCTAAGCAGCCTGGCTTGTGAAAGAGCCACTGACAGAAAGAACGTCCGCGATGTCTGGGTGTGCTGGGGAAGGGGCAGGAACTTAAGTGCTTCCTTTGTTTGTGCTTCGCTATACTTCCCAACTTTTTCCCAAAGAGCGCGTTACTTTTGTAATCAGTGCATCTCGACTCCCACTCCACCCTGCGCAAAATAAAGGGTAATTTGTAAAATATCAAAACGAGACAAAATGTCCCAGGAAGGCACTCCTCCTGCCGCCCTGGGACTCTGTGCTGCCAAGGAGTGACTGTGGAGGGGAAAGGTCATGGGTCTGGGGCTTAGGAAAGCTCAGAGGCCCTGGGCCGAGCCCCTGAAGAATCTCAGGTCTCCCTTGAGCCCACATAGGGCTTGGGAGGGGCCAGGCCTCACCCTGATTGGCCTTCAGAGGTGCCGGGTGTGGATCCCAGCCTTTCCCCAGCTCCTACAGTTGCCCCAGGATGACCGGGTGCCAGGCAAGACTCCATCTCGGTCTATCTAGAGCGGTTTCTAGAGTGAACGGCACCGTGGGAATCCCTGACCAGACTGCTTGAAAATGCAAAGCTCTGGACTTCACCCATGGAGAAACCCATCCAGGAGGGTCTAGGAAGGAGTCCCAGAATCCAAATTTTTCATTTTCTTTCATCCTTGAGAGAAAAAGAGAGAAAGAAAGGGAGAGAGATTTCGACATGTGATCTTCCTGCCCCAGCCTCCCAATTAGCTAAGGTGGGTGCCACGGCACCCGGTCTGTTCAGGTTAACCCAGGAACCTAACCCAGGCCTCCATTCTTGTTTTGTTATAGGGTGTGTGTGCTCGCCATCGCCGGTGAGAGAGAGAGAGAGAGAGAGAGAGAGAATGAGAGATCACCCCCCAGGAGGGATGGCTACACCATATGATCCCTTCTCAGGATTTTGGGCACACACGCCCAGCAATCCGGTCTGGGACTCGAACTGCAGTCGACCACGTAGGAGTCCAGTGACGTGATCATTATGCCATCTGCTGGTCCCAAGGCCTCCTCTTCTCCCAGCTGTCCAAGGTGGGCGCTCTCCATGCACCACTGCAGTTGGACCCCAGGATCTGAATTTCTACAACCCCCTCAGTTCTCACAGGAGCCAGTACCCCAGCATCCTCCAGCTGGCTACACTCTGCCCTCAGTGTCCCCCAGAAGTGACCCCTGCTGGGCTGCAGGCCGTACAGCCTGGACCTGAGAGCTCTCTCTCTGGCTGCCTCCTGCCCTCTCTACTCAGGCAGTTCCCTGGTGTGCCCCGTAGGGTGTGCTGGTGCCACAGACAGTCAGTGTCACTCCGGAGAAGCTCGTTCTACAATGTTCTGCTCTGAAATCGGACAGCAGCTGGGCCAGGAGCCCATCCTGAGCATGGACTCTGACTCCGGGTGGACTCTATGCCAGACTGTGTCTGTCTAGAGGCTTGGGTGGACACCCTTGTGGGGCTCCCAGGATGAGCGTAGCCTGTGACTACACTATGTCTCATTGCCCTGTGAAGAGCTCAGGCCACCAAAGGTCCTGCCCTGCGAGGCCTGCCCCAGATTCCAGAAGGAGGCCTCGGTGGGAACTGGCAGCTGTGGGACAATGGGGTGTGGGCTGTACCTGGCCTGTGCCTGGGGTTCAGAGGTCTGAGGAGAACATGGGCCCTCAGGCCACAGGCTGACTGGGTGTTAAGGATAACGTGGGCAGCAGGGAGGCCCTGTCTGGAGCTGAGCCCCCAAGGGGTTGGTGATCTCTGTGACTCAGGGCAGGTGCCCTCTGTGCCTGGCTCTTTAGTTTTCTCAGGAAATGGACTCCTGAGCTGGAGGGGGCCTTAGACAGACCCTGACCTCCAGAGATGTTCCCTCACACACAGTGCTCACAGCCAGCCAGCCCACCTGTCCCAACCAGCCAGTTCTGACCATTAGAACGTTCCTCCTTAGGCCGGGCGCTCAGAGCTACATCCCTGGAACACACAGGGCACACCCAGTGTACTCCCTCTTTAAAGACAGGGCTCCAAATGCTTTTTTAAAAAAGAATGATTTACTTATTTAATTTTATTTGTTATTATCATTTTTTAATGTGCCCAGAGATAGACACAGAGAAAAAAAAGGGTAAATAAAGAAGCAAGCCACAAAGTCTGGGACTCGAATTGTGGTCGGCCATGTGGGAATTCAGCACCCTAACCACCACGCCACCTGCCAGCCCCTCCAAATGCTTTTTAAAGATCTTAACATTTTCTATTATTATTATTTTTCATTGTCAGAGGATGTGTGTGCTCACAGAGAGAGACAGAGGGAGAGTGGGAGGGGGAAACACTCCCTAATGGGCCATGGTCACACCACAATCCCTTCTCCTTCATTTCTCCGCCCTTTCAGGATTTGGGGCATATACATGTGCCTGGTGTGTTTTCCAAGCCGCTGGGGCTAGGATTTGAACCATGCAGTCAGCTCCGTGGGAACTGGATCCCTTAACCACCAGTCACAGGCTGGCCACAGTCTGATAATTGGAGGGGGTATCACACCCTCCTGAAGTCAACCAGGACCCCTGGGATCAAGTTCAACTCTAGGATCCTCACCTTCCTCATCTACGACATGGAGACAACCACAGCCACTACTTATTGGACACTTGCTCTGGCCAGGCACTGTGCAAAGTATGTCCCATGTCCACAGAGGTATTTACGGTTATTTCCTGACCCTTCAAGCAGGGCCTGTCTGTGAAGAGCTGCTGGCTCCCCCTGCTGGACAGCAGGTGAATCGCAGTGAAGAAAGGAACGCCAGGACAGGGCTTGGAAACCAGAATCTGGTGGGAGGTTTTTCCAGGGTGATCTGGTCCAGCCTGATATTTTAAAGTTGAGGAAACTGAGGTGGAGGGCAGCCACCCCACTGAATGGCCTCCTTTAAGTTTGCCTGTGTGTCTTCTGGGGTGCTTTCCTTACAGGGGTAGTTGGGCAGTTCATTTCTTTCTTTCTTTCTTTCTTTCTTTCTTTCTTTCTTTCTTTCTTTCTTTCTTTCTTTCTTTCTTTTCTTTCTTTCTTCTTTCTTTCTTTCTTTCTTTCTTTCTTTCTTTCTTTCTTTCTTTCTTTCTTTCTTTCTTTCTTTCTTTCTTTCTTTCTTTCTTTCTTTCTT
>NW_006159750.1:5745683-5750735 GCF_000334495.1 Tupaia belangeri chinensis
TTTCTTTCTTTCTTTCTTTCTTTCTTTCTTTCTTTCTTCTTTCTTTCTTTCTTTTCTTTCTTCTTTCTTTCTTTCTTTCTCTTTCTTTCTTTCTTTCTTTCTTTCTTTCTTTCTTTCTTTCTTTCTTTCTTTCTCTTTCTCTTTCTTTCTTTTTTTTTTTTTTAAAGAGATTTTTGCTATATGGTGCATGCAGTCACCGGAGAGACAGAGAGACAGAAAGTGATAAGTCACCCCCCATGGGGGATGGCCACCCCGCAATCCCTTCTCCTCCTTTTTATTGGGATTTTGGACACGCTGCACACGTGCCTGGTGTGAGTTCTAAACTGTGGGTCCGGGACTGGAACCGCTGTTAACTACGTGGGAGTCTAGCAATGCAACCATGATGCCATCTGCTGGTCCCATGGGCAGTTCATTTCTAAAGGACTGAAATCCCCAGTGCGGTGGAACGGACATTTCCGGGGCTGCAGGCACGGGGCAGAAGGTGAGCCCTGCTGTGCCCTTTTGCACCAGCAAGCTGCAGTTCCAGGGAAGGTCCTGAGGGCGAGTGAGAGGGTCAGGAGGGTTAGACTATGGCATCCGCTCAGAGAACACAACCCTGGCGAGGACGGAGGCCCAGTGAGCTGGCGTTTCCCAGCCTGTGTGGCTCAGGGAAGCACGTGCGTGCGAGCTACACAGACAGTGGGGGGTAGGTGCCTGCCAGGGCTTCCAGCGGGAGCACTAGCCGACCTAGCGACTCCTAGCTTCTCCATGCTTGCTGTGTGAGGAAGCAGGAAGTCAGGGGCTCCCCTTTATTGGCCTCCTCTCTGCCAGGGCCAGTGAGATGAGCTTTATGGGTATCTTTCAGCACTACTACACAGTAGCTGCTAATCCCTCTCACATGGAGAGACTGAGGCTTGGAGACATAAATGCCATGTATCTAGAGAAGCTGGGTTATGAACCCATGCCATCTGATGTGAATGTATTTCCACCAGCCTCACAACCTCTTGTCCCCTTTGTGATCAGGCACAGAGCCCCCAAGAGAACAAGGTCGTCCCTTGGGATCTACCTCCTCTTACTCCTGGTCTGCGCTGCAGCTGTGGCCTGGGGGCTGACGACGCCTCGCCAAGGACTCCAGCCGTGGTCTCTGTGTGTCTGACACAGCAACGTGACCATCTCTGGGTCAGCTTTGGCCAGTGACCCTCAAGATTTCAAGCTCATCGTGCTCCAAACTGAGGCTGCTCTCCACAGCCCCTCTGCCCCCACTCCTGCTCCTGTGTGTCCATCTCAGGGCGAGGTTCTCCCATCCACTCCCCACCTCCAGTGGCTGAGTCCTGTGTTTTCCTCCCTTCAATTTCCACCATCTCATGGTTTCAGTCCCCTGTCGTTACTGCCTTAATGCGGTCACCCCCACCCCTCACTCCTTGCTCCTGAGTTCCTCGGCTGGTTCTGGGGTTGTGATCTGAGACAGCATGCTTCTTCTATTTCTGCCCAAAAAAGATCATTAATGTAAGATATTGGTGGATATCTTAATTTTCTTTTCTACTAGACGGTGAGATACTGCAAGAACAGGGTTTTATGAGTTTTCTGTGTGATACCCACGTGCAGGCCGGTGCCTGGCACCTAGAGGTGATTACTGGGCGAGTAAATGAGTGCACGAATGAGTGAATACAAAAAGGAGCCAGAAATGAGGAGAGCGGAGTGGCTGGGAGTTGGGGGAGTGGCTCAGAGATCTGCTCCGAGGAGGGTGTCAGCACCTCAAGGACACGATTTCTGTTCTATCCGGCTGCATGTTGGTGAGCCTGACTGACTGCTGACACGGGGACACCAGTACCGGGAGGGCAAGGGCCCGGAGACCCGTGAAAGACCTACGCCAAGGCCACCACCTCCCTCCTTGTGGGCCCGCTGGCCTACCCAAGATGGCTATGCAAGGGCTGGTGGACAGAATGGAAACGAGGGTGCTGGGGCGTGATCGCCTTTCCTGCCCTGCATGGACCAGGCGCCAACTGCGTGCAGGACCCTGTGTGCACCTGAATGTGCGTTCTAAGGGACCCCGTCCTTCCATCCAGTTGTAGAGGAGACTAGGACGGGCCCGAGCTGCAGGTGGCAGGATGGCGCTCTGGCCAGCAAGGGCTAGGAAACAATTTCAGGAGGACCAGGGAGCCCAAGGCAGGGGCAGTCAGTGAGGACAGACATTTGAACTGGGTCCTGAAGCAGAGAGAAAGGGCCTGGGCCTTGCTGGCAGGAGAGATGGCCATAGGGATGAGGTCAGGACACACCAGGGAATGTGCTCCAGGGACCCAGAGCAGCCGCTTCAGCTGGGGCTGGAGCTTGGGGAGGGATTCTGGAAAAGAGCACTGGAGGACTTTGCCAGGCCAAAGGCTTTGGCCTTGAACCTGGAAGGCAGGATGGTAGGACCTGTAGGACAATGTGCACTTGGGACTGGGGTGGCCCTGTTCCCTGAGACAATTCCTCACAGCCCACCAGGCAGCTGGGCCCACGTTGCTTCCTTCCCAGCTGTCCAGCTAAGAGGCCATTCCATGCCATGGCCAGCAGGGGGCAAGACTAACTCACGTTCCCTTAGGCCGGGACAGTCCCCATTCAGGGCTCAGGTCCTGAGGATTGGAGAGGGTGGCGCTTCTGGGAGGAACAGCCGGCACAGAGAAAACGGCAAGCCAAGTATAGCTCAGGGGAAGAGGGAGGCTGGCCAGCTCGTGGCCGCTGAGGTGACCAGGGCAGGCGACCTGACCTGAACGACCTTGGTGTGGGCACCCCCCCTTCCTGGGCATAGGCTGTCCCACACCAGCATAGCTTTCAGCCAAGGCCCTTTGCCTTTGGGATCCCTTTTCAGGAGAGGGACTTTCAACATCTTGAGATGGAGATGCTTGAGTTGGGCCTTCCAGGGCACCCTGGTCCCCTTGGAATCAAACCAAATCTAAAAGTGCAGTGAGGGAGAAAGAAGTGCCATTCCCTGCTCACCCCCTTCCCTAAAGAGGGTGAGGGAAGGTTGTCAGGGTGACGGGAAAGCTCTGACATAGACATTCGGCCAACATTAACGCAGCAGCCTCTGTGCTAGGGACAGGGACGCAAAGGTGGAAGTGCTGGGGCCAGCAAGGTGGCATGGTGGGAAAGGCTCTGGATCCCACAAGGCCAACTGCATGGTTCCATTCTGGTCTGGGGGCTTGAAAGTCACACCAGGTGTGCATGTGCTTGCCCCAAATACTGAGGGAAATGGAGGAGAAGGGATTGTGGCATGGTCACTCACCCTGGAGGGTGATTTCTTACTTTCTCTTTCTGGGGAATGCATGTGCCCTATAGCAAAAAATTATGAAAAAAAAAAAAATGGAAGTGCACTCAGCTGAGTCTCTGTCCCACCCAGGCCCCAGTCCACAGACTCCGACGGTGTGGGCTGGAGGGCTGTGGAAACCGCTCAGTGAGGGCTGTTCCACCTTTGACAAAGATACCTCCAGAGCTGGGCCTTGAAACACGACGAGGGTTTTACCAGATGGAGCAGGACGAGGGGCATCCCCAACACTGAAACTAGGCATGAGCCAAGGCTCAGCGGTGAGGCTGTGTTAGAGCAGACTGAGGAACGAACAGGGTTCCTTGTGCAGAAAGACAGAGAGAGATAGAGAGACAGAAAGCGAGAAATCACCTCCCAGGGGGGATGGCCACGCCGCAATCCCTTCTCCTCCTTTCTCCTCTCGGGATCTTGGGCACGCATGCGCATGTGCCCGGCATGAGTTTAAGTCGCTGGGTCCGGAACTCACACCAGAGACATAGCCATTACCCGAACTGCTGGCCCCGGAGATCCTTGTGCTTTTGACTGATCACTGGCTTCATGGCAAACAACACGCTGTAATATTTACTCATTTTATTTCTAGTCCTCACATCAACCCTTAAGAGGCAAGGATCCTCATCGTACAGATGAGTCTGAAGGTCAGAGAAATAAAGTGACGCCCTGATAAGGCGTGCCAGCCCTGGTCCATGTGACCCTGTTTGGCGTTGGTTGGACTATAGTTAAGGACAGTACATGGTGGAGGAATGGCAGAAAGACCAGAAAAGCTCTTTGTGTATTAAGGAACGAGGCATCTAAATTATCTTCTTCACTACACATTTCATATTCAGAAAGCCTTTGTTAAACTGTAGTCGTAAAGTTATGACTTCTGTGTTTTCCCCGTCGGAACCGTGTATACACACACGCAAATGTTTATCGGCACACGATGATCCGCGTTTCTGTGCTGAGCTGTTGTACTTCCGAGCAGCTTGGGTTAATCCCAGACCTTGGAATTTTTGTTGAAACCTCACCATGGCTGAAGGTAGGAAAACCATGGACATTCTGAGCTGTTTGAAGTGGCTTGAGAAACCCCTGAGGTCTGGGGCAGTACAGGTGGGAGGCCCGACCTTGGATTTGGGCCCTGTAGCTAGCACTTTCTTCAGCCACTCCCACAGCCAGCGGTGTGGTCTGCACCTGTGTCACCCTCTGTCCAGCTGTGGATTCCTCTGTGCTGGCGAGTGGGCTGAGCGTTCGCATATTTCCCCCTTTGTTTATGTGTGCCTATGGGTGTGGGCCCCTCTCCCTTCAGCTGAGGGTCCTTGAGGCCCGGATGGAACCTGCTCTAGGTCAGGCCCGGGGGGTGGGGGGGTGATCTGACTGGTGTTGAGTGCTGTGGGCTGAGGAGGAAGAGGAGGGCAGCTCGGGGACAGGAAGAGGCTGGCCCAGAGGCTCCTGCTGGCCCACCCTCTGCCCATCCTCCACCCTTTCTACTTCCTTGGAGGAATGTCCCCAGAGCCAAGGTCCTATTTTCTTGAGGCTGGGCATAGGCCCTGGGCAGGTTGGGAAGTGGCTTGTAACACCCCCCCTTGGGGAGTGGGGTGCTGGATGTGTGCCCTGAGGAATCCCCGGATGCGATGGGTGGTGAGGGAGTAGGTGGGGAGAGAGTGTCCCAGGCAAGGGAGGTGCTTTTCAGGCTTCTGAGCACCCAGCCCCCAATCTAATGGCAGTTCCACTTGGGTGACACTGTTCCCTCCAGAGTTCCGGGATGTGTGTGGGGGGAAATGGGGGGTGGGGGGTTG
>NW_006159750.1:5750766-5759904 GCF_000334495.1 Tupaia belangeri chinensis
TGGCGCTGAGCTCTCAGCTGTGGGGGTGGGGATGAGTCAAGGAAGAGCAGTCAGAAACTGGCCTCTGACTCCTGACCTGCCTGGGCCTTTACAGCTGACTTAGAAGCTTCCAGGTTTGTGAGGTTTTTTAAGTCCAGGGCTGACTTTTAAGAGCCCGCCACATTCCTGGGGACTGGCGGCCACATTCCTGGGGACTGGTGAGTGAAGGTGATTAATGGGGTTGGCAGCGGGAGGCCACGTCTGAGGAAGTCGACAACAACTCCAAGCTGACACCCTGGAGCTCCAGACCCCCAGCGCTGTGGCCAGGAGTCTGGAACCTCAGCTGACCCTGGAAGCCACCTCTGGGGGGGGTGGGGAAGGAGACCTTCGGCCCTAGGTAGGCAGTGAAGTCCCTTGCCTCTTCTCATCCATGTCCTCAGCCTTCCAGGATGGCTTGGCAGGCGTCAGGGTTTGACCCTGCTCTCTGCTCTCTGCTCTCTGCTCTGCAATCCCGCCCAACTGGGCGGACTGAGGCGGCAGACCTGGGTCTGTTCCCGCAAAGGTGCCCGCGCAGCGAGTGGTGCCCTCCTGTGCCTGAGCTTTCCTTCACATGAGCTCCTCCAGACAACACACACATATAGACAGCGCCTGGGGCCCATTCCATTAACCCTCATCTAGCTGGGGCTCCATTCACTCTGCCTGGGCCCCAGTGGAGTCTCTAAGGAAGAAATGAGAACCGCCCCTTCTCCCAAATGCTTCATTCGTTCTGCAGGAAAATGACCTCATCACCTACACAAAGCAGCCTTGGCGGTGACGGTGACATAGGAGGCCCTCCCATGCGCAGTGCCACCATGGGTATACTCACTCTCATTTCCTCCACCCTGGCCTGTCAAGCCCATCCCAGCCAGACTGAGGGGGCCCCAGTCTGGGCCTCAGAGTGTCATGGTGAAGAATGTGGCTTGGAGCCAGGTGGACCAAGGGCCACCCTGGCCGTGCACTCAGGAGCTGACTCGGTGGGCACTTCGCCTCTGTAAATGGGGGCCTGGCAGCGCCCCCACTCCATCTTCTTTGAGGGTTATGTCACACTGGGCCTACCGCCTTGCCAAGGGCCTGAGGTTGGGGGTCGGGTGTGATCAGGCCTGTGTTCTCGCTCCCTTGGCCTTCCCCCCTCCTCCTCTAGGAGCTGTCAGGCCTCCCCTACAGGCCCTGCCCTTCCCCTCTGTGCATGAGTCTGGGCTGATGTTTTTCTCTCTTACAAAATGCTCAGGTCTTGAAGCGCTTATCTCCTCTGAGGTTTGAGGACCAGCCACTGTGGCTGACTCTGCCTGTGCTGTCCACACCAAGTTTAGCAGGCTGGGTTCAAGGAACAGGCTTATCCTGAGAGTGTAGGACGCAGCCACGTGGTGGGCAGTCAGGAAAGGCCTGGAACGTGAGGAAGGTGTTTGCCCCCAGCTGAGGGAGAGAAGGAAGGTGACCAGTGGGAGGGGATCTGGGATGTGTGTGCATGCATGTGTGGCTGGCTTCCATGGTGTGTGTGCGTGTGTGTGTGTGTGTGTGTGTGTGTGTGTGAAGTAATCCCCTGAAATATTTGTCTCATTTCCTCATTTTTCTAAAGCTGACCCACTCGAGGCAGGGTCTGTCTCAGAACTGCGAGGACAGTGTGTGTGTGTCGATAGTATAACCCTCAGCAGGGATATGAAACAAGGGCTTCTCGATTTCTTTGGTGTTCTCTGGGGATTTTTATTTTATTTTATTTATTTTTATGCCTCTGCTATCCATGACATAAAGAACTTCTCTTCAGGTCATCCTTCAAGGAATGTATCGAGCGAGGCCCAGGAGACTATGCTCCAGGTCCAGAGAGGAAGGGACGGCAAGCTATGTCCCCGTGGTCCTCGGGCCCACATTCCCGGGGTGCAGCGCGGAGTACAGGGAAAGCCCCAACCGCACAGCTAGGGGAATGAAGCTGTGGTGCCCAGAGAGGGGTGGCTGTCTCTGCCTGGGATGGGGCAGCCCGAAGTGCCATCACCAAGGAGGGCTTGGGGCTCCACCAAAGACCAGGTGGGCATCAGTGTGGTCCCTGCGGGGGGACAGGTGCAAGTGCTCAGACAGAACTAGATGTATGGCATGGCCAGAGCCTCAGAGACAGATGAGATGGAGGTGCTCATCCCGAGGTCCATCGCTGAGGACTCGGGGCCCTGGCTGAGGCGGTTAGATGTTAGCCCGCGGGCAGGGGCTGTCTGTGCGGATCTGGGCGGAAGCAGAGGGAATAGCATGGTTTGAATGTGGCTTGTCCTCTCCAAAACTCAGGTCGAAATTTAATTGTGGTATAATGGTACCGAGAGGCTGTAGAGACTTTAAGAGGTCATTAGGTCGGTAGGAGGGATTTCTTTGTTTTCTAAGCAATATGTTTTTGTTTTTAAATTCATGATAGAGCTTGTAAATATGACAGAGGGAGGAAGGCAGCCTCCACAGAGCTCAGTCAGGCCTCAAGCCCCTTCCTCTAGTCCTCCAAGAGCCCGGGCATGCATGCGTGCGCACACGCTGTGTTTTCAGGCCAACGGGGCGGGACTGGAACCATGGTCAGCATGCAGCTTCCGGTCTAGCATGCTCTGACTGTGCCACGGGGGCTGGCTGAGAGGGGTTCTTGAGCAAGTGTGTGAGAGCAGGTTGTTAGAAAACTGTCATTCCTCCTGTTTTGTGTCATTTGCACGCTCACTGCTCCCGAATGCGCTCCCACAGCGGGATGCCATCTGCCACATTGTGATGTAACACGAGGCCCTCACCAGCTGCGCCTGACCCATCTTGAACTTCTCAGCCTTCAAAAGGATGAGCTGCATAAACCTCTTCTCTTAATAAATTACCCAGTCTCAGTATCCTGTTATAGCTATGGAAAACGGACTGCGGCAGGGAGTAAAGCCGCCACAGCAGGAAGAGGTTGCCCTGTGGAGGGCAGGCCTTGTCCCTGCAGCTCCAGCCATTGATTGTCCCAGTGGGAGGGCAGGCCCAGTGTAATATGTCTCCTAGCTCAATCTTCCAGAGAAGCTGAAAATCTGGATTTTTTTTTTTTAAATGTGAGCACTTTTGTTTTTAAATGTTAGCAACTAATTAAAATGGAATACATAATGAAATAAAACACATGGCTCAGGCCAAATGGGAATAGCCTGTGGTCTGGATTTGGCATGTAGGTCACTAGTGTGTGACCCCTGCCTGTGGTGGGAGGGGAGGTGCCTGAAGGTTGCAAATAGGAGTGGTTGGTTGGCGTTTGCTTGCTGTGGTGGATTTTTGTGGATGGTGGTAAGGGGGGACCAGGATGGAGAGAGGTAGAGAGACCAATTGAGAAGCTGGAAGAAAAGTCCAACTTTTTTTTAAAAAGGAATTATTTATTTAGTTACATTTGTTATTATTATTTTTAAAATTCAACCAGAGAGAGAGAGAGAAAGGGAAAGCAAGAAAGCAAGCTGCTAGGTCTGGGACTTGAACTGAGGTTGTCCATGTAGGAATCCAGTGCCTTTAACCACCACACCACATGCCAGCCCCAAATCTCACTTTTTATTCATTCACTTGATAAATATTTATTGAATGCATGTGTGCCAGGCACTGTTCTAGGCACCTATTGTTAGAAGAAGCCCAGCCTCATTTTCTCCTCTCCCAGGCCAAAGTTCAGGCTAATCCTGCTGTCCCTTCTTGGGCATCTTGTTCTTTCTCTGTAGGCTGAGGCGGTACTTCATGGGCCTGGCCAGATCTGCTCTCTGCAGGCTTCCTGAGCCCTAGCAAAGCCAGTCTTCTGGATTTTCTCCCACCTCAGGTACATGCCTTTCTCTTCCTCTGTGCAGACAAGTGCTCCTCTCAGCTCCTCCCTCTGCACACACAGCCATCAGCTCCTGGGTGCCTTCCTCTCCTGGCTTTCTTGGTTTTGTTATCAGCAAAAAAAAAATTCTCGGGCCTGAACAAACCCTGTGTCTCCACAGTATCTAGCTGAGCACCCAGCTCAGGTTGTACAGTCCCAGAGCACTATGAGATACACAGGCTCTTGTCTTCAAGGCCTCCCAGGAAGAAGGGACAGGCCCCATCCATCACCGCCAGCACAGCCACTCACTGCCCAAAGAGTGGTCCCCATGAGCCAGCAAGGGCCGTGGGAGCAGAGACGCCGTTCTGAGTGCAAAGCTCTTAATTCACATGGTCTCACCAATACCTCGACACAGCGCTTTAAGGGCAGCCATGTGCTGTCCTGTTTTACAGCAGAGGAGATCGAGGCTCAGCGAGTTGAGTCACCTGTCCGTGGCTCACAGCCAGCAGGTCCAGCATGTTGGTTTAGCCCCAGGCTGGTTAACTGTAACCCCATTCCTTTGTGGGGAGGGTGCTCCACGTGGGCTTGCCTGAGGTGGTAGTGGAGGTGACCCTTCTCCTTCTTCCTCCTGCTTTTGGTGTGTGGCACTTCAGGAGTCGGGGGCTGCTGGGGCCCACCCCAAGTGACATCTGCCTGGACTGCCTCTAGGATGAGGTTGCTTCCAGGCTGTCTGATGCTTTGTTGTGATGGGGCATGGTCCTCAGCACCCAACCTCCTCTGGCCCCTTCCCCAGCTCCTCTGTCTGGTCCCAGTCTCCATGACTCAGGCGCTCTCACCTCCCTGTCCTCCTGGCAAAGGGAACCCCATGCGGATGAGCATGGATTAGGAGCCAGGGCCCATGGACTCACCTGTGACCGTGACTCGAACCTGCAAAACGGGCGTAAGCACTGGGAATCCTACAAAAAGCTAGTGGACAGCTGAAGATCACAGGTGGAAACTGCTGGAAAAATGACCAAGCATGAATCATCGTTCATTCATTCTGCAGGTATTTCTTGAACACACACTGTGTGGCAGGCCCTGGAGTTTGGGGATGGAGTCCTGAGGAAGACAGGCAGCTGCCTCCTGCACGGGGCTTACGGTCTCGAGGACAGGCACAGTTAAATGGCCACGTGGAGAAATAGGTCAACACGGGGTAGGAGGCTTTCCTGAGGAAGTGGGACTTTTTATTCCCCATGTGTAATGTCTTTATTCATGATAGAGCACATGTGCACGCATGAGAGAGAGAGAGGAGCGCCCTGTGGGTTGGTCACACATAGTCTCTTCCCTCTAGCCCTCTAGCCCATCAAATCCCGAGTGCTCACACGCGTGCCTGCCATGTTTCAGGCTCACTGGGCCCGAGATTTGAACTGCAGTTGCTATGTGGGATCCTGCTTCTCTTGAGCCGTGCATTAGCATTGTGCTATGTAACTGGCCTGGGAAGTGGGATTGAAGCTGAAGGGTGGAAGTCAGCCTTCGAGGGCAGGGCAGGGAACCGCAGGGCAGAGGTGCAAAGCCCTGGAGTGAGGAATGAGCCAGCAGCTTGTGACAGGGTAGCCGGAGTCAGGAGAGGCTAGGGGCTAAGCAGGCCATATCGGGCATGGCCTTGAAAAAGGAGCTATGGAGGGGCCAATAGGTGGCACAGTGGTTAGGAGGGCTGGAGTCCCACATGATCAACCATGGTTCGAATCCTGGACGTGGTAGCTTGAGAATCACACTGTGCACATGTGTGTGGCTGCCCAAAATCCCAAAAGAGAATGGAGGAGAAGGGACTGCAGCATGGCTATCCCCCCAGGGGGATGATTTCTCACTTTCCCTCTACTGTCTCTCTCTGGGGAGTGCTTGTGCCCCAGGGCAAAAACCTTAAAAAAAAAAGAAAAAAGGAAAGGAAAAGGGGCCGTGGAAGGGTTTATCTGAGTGAGGAACAACAGGTCTCATCTCTGCTGCGTTGCTCTTTGTCTCGGGTGTCTTCTCTGCCCTCTGTCCATTCACAAGCTGGTGGGCCTGGGGGAGCTCCGGCTCCCACCCCGCCTGGACCTAGGGGCTGCTGATGGAAAGCAGATGATTTGTCCTGCCGGGGGCCTGTCGGGAGTGGTGAGGCCGTGGTGGGCCTGGCTCCCCAGTGCTGACCTCAGACCTGCACCGCTGGCATGTCCAGGCCGCAGACTCTCTGTCAGCAAAGCCGCATCCGTCCTGCAGAGGGACGGTCACTGTGGCTGCCCACACCCCCAACCCAGCAATTTCCCTGCCACGGTGAGAAACCTCCTGTGTTCCCGGGCCAGTGCCTAAGCCTCCGTCAGTCAGTCCAGGAGCCCTGGCTGGGGGAGGGAGGGATGCCAATTAGGTTCTTGGAAAGGTGCACCTGGCTCCTTAGCATACCTGTACCTGCATGATGCCAAACGAGGTCACACTATCCTACTTGCCATGTGCTAGCTTCCGTGCTAAGTACTTTCCATCCTTCCACTCTGTCCTCACAACAGCTCCAACCATGGGAAGGCACAGGACTGAGGCCCAGAGAGGCACTGTATCCACAGCAGGGAGCTAGGAGGTCAACCCAGGTTTATGGGTTCCAAAGGTCTCATGGTCCTCCACAGTGGGCCCTGGACATTGCTCCTGCCCTACTCAGACCCTACCTGTGCCTGCTACTCCAGGCTGCTCGGGCCCCAAAGTGGCCCCCCAGCCTCCTGGAGGCCCGCTTCTTGGCGTAAGGCACGAGTGTTGGACAGCCTCTGGGCAGTGGGAGCCTGAGCTCTGGCACTGTCAAGGCCAGTGTGCGTGCTGTGTGTTCAACATGGCCCACGCCCAGGGGTCCTTCATAGAGGGGAATTGCAATGTCGGTGGCTGTCTCCCATATACTTGCTCTCAGGGCCGTGGCCTCTGCTGGGCCCTGCCTCCTGCTCCCAACCCCCGTGAGCTGGAGGCGTCCGATACGGCCAGGGTCCTCCCAGCTACCTCCTGTGTCCTTCAGAATCCCAGCACCACTTCCTTGACTGGTCAAGCCACCCTGGAAATGCATCTTCTTTCCTCTGTTCCTAAGAGGCCACCCCCACCCCTCCCACAGGATCATCTGCTTCCCCCTGGCCTGGTTTCCCTGGTCTGTTTTTTTAACTCTTCTGTTCAACCCAGCACCTCTGCCCACCCCTTTGGAATAATCTTTTTGCTCTCGGTCAGTTGGTCAACAAACACTCAGGGAGCCTCAGAAACATTCTGGCTTGAGCGCCCAAGCTGTGGAGCTGGCTGCCAGGAGGCACCCGTGTCTGGGAGCTCACAGCTGGTGCTCCTGCAGGCGCCAGGGGACAGCAGAGATCCCACTGTGGCTTCCCTGGCTTTCCAGTTAGAGGAGGAACGAAGCATGTAAAGTGAATTTACCCAACACGAATACACCTCATGCCAGTCCAGTTCAGGGACTATAAGGAGAAAAATAGAGAGGCAAGACATTTATGGGACACAGAGATGGATCGTTATCTGTTGATGATTCCGTGTATAGTACCCGGAACTGGACTGGGGTAAAGCGTACTCATGTTGGATAAATCCACCTTACGAGCTAAGTGATGCATACTCATGGAATGTATAAAATTAAGATAAAATAAAAATTTAAAAAATCACGGCAGGATAGCCACTGGAGACTGCTTTTCTGTGGAAGGGGGACCTCAGCGGCCCTCGGCTAGGCTCCCCATGGAGGGTAGCGGAGGCGTGCAGCTTTCTGGGGACTTCCAGACGAGAAGGAATAATGAGGCTGTTTGTGTCTTGGGGTCTGGAAAGGCGAGGTAGCCTCAATGTCAGCATGGATCCTGGGGAAGGAAAAGAGACCCAAAGTCTGACGCAGTCTATGGGGGGGGGCGGGACCCAGAGCTCAAATGAGCCCAGCAGTAGGGGATGGCCGCTTACGGGCGTGAACAAGCCATGAGTGTGGGGCATAACCTGGGAGTGGGACGGAGCAGGGGTCACCTTTGGTCACCCTCAGTCATGCTTGGAGTCACCACTGCGGGTCCACGCGGCCTGAGTGTGCTCTGGTTAGCATGGGACCAGCTTCCTCCTGCTGACCACGGGTGCTGCTGAGAGGGGAGATCAGCGTTCCAGGTTTCCTGGCCCGGGGCTGGAAGGTGACTCTTCTGCCTCTCTGCTTTTGAGCACAGACCTGGGGTGCTTGGGCAATGCAGAGCAGAGTAGTGTCCAGAAGAAGTACGGTGCCTGCTACACTTCAAATACAGTATCATAGGTGGGGTCTGGTTTTAATGAAAACTACAAAAGCAAAGAAATGTAGTAGGAGCTGCACCTCAATATACATTGCTCCTCCTAGTTTACTAAAACAGCAGTTCCCATTTATTAGGAGTTTACTGCGTGCCAGGGCTGGGCCAAATCTCCCACATATATTACTCTAACATCTGCAGGAAGGAGGTGCTTTTCCTCACCATTTTACAGATGCTGGGGCACAGAGAGGTTTCCCGAACTCATGCGTCTAATAAAGCAACGGACTGAGCTTATAATTCGCATTTCCCTTACTCCAAAGTCCTTCAACCCAGATTCTACCCTACTGCTGTGTTTGGGGGTTCCCTGCATCTGTGGAGACCCCAGGAGAAGCCCCGGGGCCAGAGGAAACGGTGGGGGCCTCGGCCAGGTGCCTGTCTCTTGCAGCAGCTAGGTCCCATTACCATGTGGATGGCCATCTTTAGAAAGTCGCCTTCTACTGGGTTACGAAGGAGCAGGGTGACCACAGCTAGTGACCCTGGGGCTCTGCGAGTTTCCATTGCCTGCCGGCCTGCCAGGGTTTCACAAACCCGTTGACGTTGGCGGGGTGGCCTGTGTGGAGAGCGCAGGAAGCCTGGGGGCCCTGTGGTCTGCCACATTGCTCAGAGTTTCCTGGCTGAGCTCCTCCTGCAGAGCCCTCCTTGGGGCCCTGCCAGGCCGGTGCCCCCTCTCCTGGGACCAGTGCTCAGGCCTTTGTGGGCTCTGTCTGGCTCTGAGAGACAAAGTCTGCTGGCCCTGGGACTCTGAGGGGCCAGGAAGGCCCCCTCCTCGAGGTTCTGTGTTCTGAGGGGGCTTTTGAGGCTCTGGGGAATGATCTTGGGAAGTCTGAAGGCTTCTGGGGACCAGCACTGCCAGGTGGGGCAGGGACGGTGCTATTTCCAGTCAGGAGACCCGAGCTACACCCTCAGCTCCAACACGGACTGGTGGTACGACCTTGGGCAGGTCCTTACCGCCCCAGGCCCCCTCCCCGGCTGCCTCAGAGGATGATGGGAAATCCTTGACAAGCAGGAAAGCATTGCTGGGGTTCCCCTGGGCCGGCCTCCCGGGGGTCCTACCCTTTGGAATCTCTGCTAAGAGCTGGACCCACC
>NW_006159750.1:5760589-5776422 GCF_000334495.1 Tupaia belangeri chinensis
TGCTGAAGAGGGGAGCACCATTCCAGGTGGAGGACAGCCTGAAGGTCAGGAACACACAGGCGCACACGCACACACGCACACACAGGGATAGAGCCGTTTGCGCCAGCAACTGTTCTAAACATTTTACGCATAGTTACTCTTTTATTGCTCTTACCATCCATACCAGGGAAGCATGGAGCCCATTTTACAGATGAGGCAATAGAGGCTCAGAGAGGTAAAGTAACTTGCTCAAGGTCACACAGCTAAGAGTAGGGAGGCAAAATTTGAACTGAGGCAGTGCGGAACGAGAGCGTGAATGACAGCGGGGTGAGGGGAGAGATGTCAAAGGCTGGGCTGCATCTGCCCCGTCCGCTCTGTGAGGGCAGCACCTGCCACAGTGCATGGCTCGTGGCAGCTGCTCAAAACATGCTCTGACGCTGAGCTCTGCAGAAAGTGCAGCTTGGGGGTCACTGATGTCTCTCACAACAGGGAGTTGCGGGGCAGTATGGGCTTAGACCTGAAGCCTCCGAGACTACATCCATCTTTGGGCTAAGATTCCCCCTCCTCCCAAAGCCAGTGGGGGCTGTAGGTTCCTTCCTGATGAAGGGTACTACAGAGTACCCCTCACCCCCACTGGCAGGAGAGCCCGAAGCAGCAGGCAGGAATTTAATCAGCTCCTTTATCTCCCTTGGCTCCCTTTCTGCAGGCCCAGCGCAGCTGCTCAAAACATGCTCTGACGCTGAGCTCTGCAGAAAGTGCAGCTTGGGGGTCACTGATGTCTCTCACAACAGGGAGTTGCGGGGCAGTATGGGCTTAGACCTGAAGCCTCCGAGACTACATCCATCTTTGGGCTAAGATTCCCCCTCCTCCCAAAGCCAGTGGGGGCTGTAGGTTCCTTCCTGATGAAGGGTACTACAGAGTACCCCTCACCCCCACTGGCAGGAGAGCCCGAAGCAGCAGGCAGGAATTTAATCAGCTCCTTTATCTCCCTTGGCTCCCTTTCTGCAGGCCCAGCCTCTGCTCCCTTCCCTCTGGCATCTCTAACTTCAGTCCCTGGGCTTTCCCCAAGCTCAGGGTCTTGGAGAGGACGCAGACAGAGGTGGAGGAGAAGCCGGCAGCCGGCAGAGGCTGCTGAGAGACCATCCTGTCTGCAGGGCTGGAGAGCCTGGGGACTGAGGAGGAAGGAAGCTTCAACACTCTATGGTACTCAGACTCCACCAGGAATGTGGCTTTGGGCCAGGATCCTTCTGGGCAAGAAAGGATGACTCGGCAGAAACAGCGTCCTGGCCCTGCAGGGTAACTGGAGCCGCGGCGCTGGGGGCTGGTGCCAAGTGGCAGGGCTGGTGAATTAGTTAGCCCTCCTCTGCCTTCCTCCCCACACCACCTCCTCCACCCGTGCCCCAGAGGTGGTACTCTCTGCGCTGGCTTCGTAAGATTCTCAAAGCAGCAAGAACTGGTCTCCACCACCAACTTGCAGACTGCATGGAGAGGGGCCCTGGGTCCAGCCAGCTCTTCCTAGTTCCTAGGGATGGTATTGATAGATGGGGAGGAGGGAGCAATCAGTCTTCAGGGCTCCCCGGGCCTGGCCCCGGGCAGGAGCCTGCCATGGCTGAGCAGTGGAAGGAGCTGGCCTGGGCTAGGCACGGGGAATTCCAGCCCAGGGGAGCCAATTGGAAGCACATGTGTTTAGACAGGCACGGAAATCCACAAAGCTGCTTCTCCGTTCTTGGAGCCCAACTTCTGAAAAAGTAAGGATCCCAGGAACACTGGGAAATGGGCATGCTTGTCACCCAGGGCCCCTCAAGGCCCGGGCCAGTTACCACCAGGGATGACAATGTCTCTCCTGTTGGCACCTGCCCACTTGCGCCCCAGGTCCTGAGCAGAAGTGGATGATGGTGGTGGTAAAAACGGAGTTATTGCGTTGTGGCTGCAGGCCAAATGCTGCTAGCAGTTACTGTTTCCCACAGATCCTCCTAACCCTGCTACCTGTTCGCTCTCTAGTGATCCCCATAAGGGGATCCAATTAGGTAGCGATTAGCATTGCCCTTGGCTTTGGAAAGGAAACCTCTGCCCTGCAGAAGGTAAGTCGCTTGCCTGAGGTCACCCTGGTAGTGAGTGGCAGAAAGAGTTTCCAAATCTGGGATCCTCACTGCTCTGCTTGTTACCTGTCCTCTGTGTCCCTTGGAGGAAGGAAGACGGCCGAGTTCCTGTGCCTCTGCCCCCTCCCCTGGGTGCCACACAGTGACTGAGGGTCACCAGGGCTGGACCCCATTCTAGGAGGGATTGCAACATCCCGTGGTTTCCTGTGCAAAGCATCATAGGGTGCCTGAATCGAGGGAACAGTGAAGGTCCTGGAACTGGGGACTAGAAGACACATGCTTGTCTCCTGACCTACTAGCTGCCTGACTTTGCCACTCCTCTGCGTCTCCCTGCGCTTCGTTTCCCTCAGCTGTAAAGCGGGAGAGATGAATACAAATTGCTCTCCATTAGCTGCCCTGGTGAGATGTAGTGTGGACCGCGAGGCCACTGCAACCAGGGGCCCTGCCAGACAGAAGGGGCTGGGGAGGGTGAGAACAGACGGTCTGCGGCTGACACCACCGCTGGGCTCCCAGGTCTGAGAGAGAGGGCGGAGGTCAGGATTTTCTATCCTAATAAATATGGCACGAATCCATCTGTTCGATGAAGGTCTCCAATGGGTGGCCCAAAAGTCTTTGGTGAGGACACAGAACAGAATGGCTGTATCTTCCCAGGAAAACCCCCTGGGCAAAACTGCCGGGGGCTAGAAGACAGCCAGCTTCCTTCAAGTACCCAGTTTGCTAACTTCCTGCTGTCCTGCGCTAACCTGGCTTCAGTTATTTGACTGGTTCTAGTTGCCCCAGCAACACGGAGGTGGCTGCAAATGGCTACGTTCAATCACTTAATTATCTCCCACAGGCGCTGGGCCCAACAGGGACGGCAGTTAGGTTAGACTTAGTCACTGCGATGAGATGTGGCCGAGATGGTTGTGAATATGCAAGAAACGGTGGATCCCTAACAAATACATCTTGGTTGATTGAAGAACATTTGGAATTGTGAAGATATCCTATTAAGTCTATTTCAGTTTTTTTTGTTGTTGTTTGTTTTTAAGAGAGATTTTTGCTATACGGCTCAGGTGCTCACTGGAGAGACAGAGAGACAGAAAGTGAGAAATCACCTCTCGGGGGCATGGCCATACTGCAATCCCTTGTCCTCCATTCTCCTTTCAGGATCTTGGGCATGCATCCACACGCACCCAGTGTGTTTTTAGCCACTGGGTCTGGGACTCAAACCACAGTCAACTATGTGCAAGTCAATGACATAACGATTACGGGTCATCTGCGGGTCCAATTTCAGTTTATTTTTTTAAGAGTTATTTTATTTAATTTTACTTGTTATTATTCTTTTTAAATTTGACCAGAGAGAGACAGAGAGAGAGAGAAAGTAAGAAAGCAGGCCACCAGGTCCAGGACTCAAACAATGGTAGGCCATGTAGGAGTCTAGTGCCTTAACCACTCTGCCACCTGCCAGCCCCGTTCCATTTCAGTTTTAGTGCTGAGTCTATTTTATTATATTCAAAACCTTGTTAAACCAGTAATTTGCATAGGATGTGCATGGCCAGGCCACCTCCCAGTTACCCATGCCTCAGCTCTTCACAAAGTTTTATCAATAGCGGCATGCTGGTTCCGTCGGGCTGTTATTATGGCTCTATCCTGGAACATCCTGTCGTGGTTATTTTCTGGAAACATCATTTGGCTCATGATCTCTTAGCAACAGGACTTGAGGGTTAACGGCCGATGTAGAATCCCAGCAGGATGATTGTGACTTGTGGGCAAGCAAACCCACAGCAGCCGAGTCAGAGCACCCTCTGATTATGGGTTTAATTGTTTTAGGTCATTGAACGTCACAGGCACCCACTGCGGGTCAAACTTTGTGACATGGCTGTAAACATTTGCTGTGGCAGTCACACCCCCAGGGCCTAGGGACAATTCTCACCGCCATTGGGGTCTTGATACCTTGATCTACCCTCAGCTTCAGCAACCTCGGATCATGGGTACGCAGGTGCCTGCTGTCCAAGAGCGGTCTCCAGGTGTGCACCCAGGACCGTCCCACCTCACAGGGCATCACGACTTACTGCGGCGTCACCGTTCGACCCCAATCTCTGCTCTTCCTGTTTACTCTGCGCAAACATCTGCTCCTGTGGGGGCAACCGGATCTTGACTGGATGTTTGGTCTCCATAAGGTTCTGTTCCAGAGTGGAGCACATGAGGGTCATTGCCGCAGACTGACTCCGCAGGTCAAAACCACACAGACAGCGCATAAATCGGTGGACCCTGAGCCCAACCCTCTTAGGCAGCATGGGGCCTGCCTGCCCTTGGGGTTTGCAATTCCCTTTTTATTTCAGTTCTCTCTGGTCCTTACCACAGGTAGAGATCATGGCTCTCCATCTGTGTGGAGTAGAAATAAAAATTCTTTAAAAAATAGCTTCCCCTTGTTACTACGAGCTGGGCACTTTGCTTATATGTAGGACCCGATTCACTCCTTAAAACCGTGTAAGGATGTGATGTTGTCACTGTTTACAGATCAGGAAACTGAGGGTCAGAGCGATTGGATGCCTTACTCTAATTCACAGAAAACGTGTGCTTATTGTGACACCCACAGCCACCCCCACTGCCCAGAGCTGATGTGAATTTACTTAGAAACCCTTACAGCTGATGCTTTGGGGCCCCTTGCTCACATGAGCCCCTTCCAAAGTTCTATACACCTACTCAGAGGGCCACATATCTTGTAAAAGTAGCCAAAGCAAGGTAGCTTTTATATTCTTCTAAAGGAGAACCCCTTAACTTGTATAATCCTCAGGCTCCAAAGAAACTGGATCCGCCCTGTTCATGAGTATACCTTGAAGCTCCTACCAACAAATTACTCCCATTCTAACCTCCCTGCCTTCTTTGTCTTCTCCTCAGCACGTTTTACTCACAGACCATCTGCTTTGTGTGTTTATCTCGTGTTGTACACTGCCGATGCTGCTCAACACGTGTTTTTGGTTGCATGAATGCAGCCAACATCCTTCTACCTGAAACAGCACTGTGTAGTAGATAGAACGTGGTCATTTCAATCTCATAAGCAGTGACGACATAACAGGTGACCTGCTCAAAGCCCCCGCTGACAAACCCACTCCCCGTTCTACTCGGACCTGCCTTTGAACTCGGCCAGTCTAGGTTTCCTTTGCCCATGACGTACTTTACTCATCGACTAGACAGCACCTCACTGGCGTTTCATCCTTGACTCTTCTCTCCCTCAGTGAGGTCCCCCTACCCCCCACATCTTACCAACCTTCTCCAAATATCTCTTGAACTTAATCATTTCTATCTCCATAGCCCACCCCAAGCTGAGTCTCCATGAGCCTCCTGACATCTCCCTGCCCTAGAAAAAAATATTTAAGCTACTATTTTAAAGCACAATAAGCATTCTTTATTTCTTTCTTCTTTCTTTTGGAGAGGTTTTTGCTATAGGGCGCGTGTGCTCGCCAGAAGAGACAGACAGAGAGTGAGAGAAATCACCCCCCAGGGGGGATGGTCACGCCGCAATCCCTTCTCCTCCATTCTCCTCTCGGGATCTTGGGCCCGCACGCACACGCGCCCGGCGTGGGTTTTAAGCCACCGGGTCCGGGACACGAACCGCGGTCGACTAAGTTGGAGTCCAGCGACATAGCCATTACGCTAACTGCTGGTTCCCAATAAGCATTCTTTTTTAAAAATACTTTGCTATAGGATATGTACACTGGCCAGAAGAGACAGACAGAGAGTGAGAGAAATCACCCCCCAGTGGGCATGGCCACATTGCAATCCTTCCTCCTTCATTCTCCTCTCAGGATTTTGGGCATGCACACATACACCCTCAACGTGTTTTTTCAAGCTGCTGTGTCCAGGACTCAAACTGCTCAGTCGACCATGGGGGATCCAGCCACTTTAACCTCCATGCTGTCTGCTGGCCCAAATGCTATCTTCTTAAAAACTGATATGCTGACAATACCTATTATTACCAGCTCCCTAATTACCTCTATTTGGAATCATGTCTTTGATAGTATAAAATTATATTTTAGTTAACATGGCCATTTTTTAAATTAAAAAACATCTTCTTCCTGAATAGGTCTCTTCCTGCCATTGTACAGTTAGGAAAGTCGGTATGTACTTATTCATAGTAGAGATATCAGGGTGGACTACATCATTTGTAGACAGAAATGCAAAATGAAAATGTGGGCCACTTGTTCAAAGATCATTAAAAGGGACAAGCAGGTAGTTTGGTGAGTGAGTTGTTGGACTTCCACAAGGATGTGGTTCGAGTACCGGACCTTGCGGCTTGCTTTCTCACGCCCTTCTCTTTCTCTCTCTGTCTCTGTCTGTCTGTCTTTCTCTGGCTGAGTGCATATGACTTATGGCAAATTAAAAAATAATTATAATAATACAATTAAATAAATCATTCTTTTTTTAAAAAAAAGATTAAGAATTTTGAGATGGGTCAGCAGGTGGTGTTGGTGGACGCTGGACTGCCACATGGCCGACTGCCGTTTGAGTCTCGAACCTGGCGGCTTGCTTTCTCACTTTCCCTTCTCTTTCTCTCTTTGTCCCTCTCTCTCTCTCTTTTTTTTTTTTTTAACAGAGAGAGACAGAGAGACAGAAAGCAAGAAATCACCCCCCAGGGGAGTGGCCACGCCTCAATCCCTTCTCTATTCTCCTCTTGGGATCTTGGGCACTCATGCACATGTGCCTGGCATGAGTTTAAGCCACCGGGTCTGGGACTCGAACTGCAGTCTACTACGTGGGAGTTCAGTGACATAGTCATTATGCTAACTGCTGGTCCCTCTGTCCCTCTCTGGTTAATTTAAAATAAATTAATAAATAAAGTTAAATAAAATAATTCTTTGAAAAAAAGGGTTTTGAGAAGGCAACAACAGAACATTAATCCAAGCCCAGGACCCTTCTGGTCCCCACGTAGAACCAACCGGGTCCCTGCAAAGCCTTTAGAGGCTACTCTGATCAAATCAGACTCCTGCTGGAATTGGCTGTTAATCCTCATTTCCTAGACATGGCATCTGAAATCCTTAACCCTCCTCACAAACACCACACTATCGTTTCTTTTTTCCCTTCAGTTTCCTTTAGTTTCTCAACCCCACAATCTTCCTGACCCATAGTCTTTGCACAAGCTCCACCTTCTTCTGGTGCTAGAACATTCATCCCCTCCTCTGTCTCTCCTAATCTACTTTTACTCACCTTTTCTGGTCTCAAAGCAAGCAGCCATGTTGCTTGTTCCTTCCACGTTGACGTCAGCTGGGTCAGAGCCTCTGTGAATTGTTTTCCAGCACCTGTATATCTCTGCTTAGGATGGATCACAACTGGCATTAAACAACCCACTGTGCAGTGTTTGCTCTGTTATGGGAGCCCCTCCCTTCTGCCTTCTTCCTGGCCAAGGACGCTGTTTACAGAGGGCAGGGATCACATTGGTCTTGCTCACTACTATGACTTTGTTTGGTTGTTTGGTTTAAGGAATAAATATATTGATGTGACATTCTGAATGAAGTGTTCCATGTGGTTTTTAGAGTACATGTCCTGTACGTGCTGCAGCTTGTCCTCTCTCTCTAAGAGCTGTCATCTGTGTAACAGAGACGGGGTCATTGCCACATGTGGGTTGGAGCCAGCAGAAGTGGGTTTTCTGGATTTTGGCTTGATTCCAGTTTTCTGTTACTGAATAACAAACTACCTCACAAATTAGTGCTGTGAGACACTGACAATTTCATTGTCCTTAGAGACTGTGTGGGTGTGCAAGGAATTTAGGGGAACCTGGACAGAACACAGGGAGGATGACTTGTGTCTACTCTACAACGTCTGGAGCCTCAGCTGGGAGGACTCAGATGGTTAAAGGCTGACCTGTCTGGAGGTATCTTCCCTCCCCAGAACTGGGCTGGAAGACTGGGCTCAGCGGGGCCGTATTGGGCATCGACATGTGGCCTCTCCCACATGGTGACCACAGAGAAGCTGGACTTCTCTTGTCGTGGCTCAGGACCTCAAGTGCAAGTGTTCCCAGAGGACAAGGTGGAAGCTCCCTAACCGTCTGTACCCTAGTCTCAGAAGTCAGACTGCTCCCCACAGTACTGCTGTTTGAAGACTGGAGGGTCATAGACCCCCTGTCTCTTGACAGAAAGAGAGTCAAAGAATGTGTGGTCCTCATTTAAAACCATTACACTCTGAAAGGCCAGTATCACTCCATTCCACTGGTGAAAATGTAGTCCTTGACCTCATCTAAATGCACAGGCTGGGAATGCTGCCCCTAGTCAGGTAGCCAGGTGCCCACATCCAATTCTGTTACCACAGAAGAAAGGAGGATGGGTTTTGGTGGGTAGTTGACAATCTGCCACAGTCCCTCCTCTGGCCACCAAATGTCTATGTGTCTCTCTTCCGACACATCTATTATGCCACTCCTAGGAGAAAACTCCAGAGTCCCAGCGACAGCATCCACCGCTGCGCATTTGTCGAATGAGTGACTGACTGGGTGTATGCGGAGCATCCGTGTCTAGCCCATGCATTATGAAGACACAGACTGCGGGGAAGGTAGAGGCAATGTCCCATTTCTTAACCTCAGAGCTTTTGTACAGCCTTCTGGTGCCAGGATCTTCTTCCCCTCCTCCCTCCCAACCTACTTAATTTTCGCTAACCTTTCTGGTCTCAAAGGAAGCACCTCTTCCTCAGAGTTACCCTCCATGTTTACTCAGCCTGGGTTGCAGCAAGTGGCAGGCTCAGGTAGCCTTTTAAGAGCAGAAAGAAATCTACTTTTTTCTTAACTTGGCATTCAATTCAATCTATTTATAGAGTAAGACATGTTGAAAAGAATCCCTCTTTCACTCTGCGGCCAAAATTCATTCCAGATGGGAGGGCCACGGGGCCGGTTGGGAAGTGAGAAGAATTTTTCATTTATTAACCCGATCTACTTTCTGAGTATGGAGCATGCAAGAGGCAAGAATCCACAGAGAAGTCAAGGGAAGAGTATGGACATTCTAAGTGTGAATGAGTGTCTGAAACTGAAGAGCAACAGTGGGCTTCCAGTCATCCAAGCACATCTGCAGGTTACTGACTACCTCAGCAAAGGGGAAAACATGAAAAGATCTGCAAAGGATGACGAAGCTTCCTGTCCAAAGGAAGGCACAAAGCAATGGCAGCCTACAGCCTCAGAAAGAGATACCAACTCCCCCATTGCCCTCCAAACTGCCACCAGTCAGCCGGCTTCACCGAGACATCCTGCGGGCTTGGTGCCAACAATTAACGATCAGCCCCAAGGGCCAGAAATTAGATGCACATAGGAGACTGTGTCTGTGCTTATCCAAATCAGAAGGATATTCCTACCACAGCAAAAGAGGCCAGGATTGAGTCATCATTACGAAGAAAATTAAAGATGGACAGAGGGAAAGCTTCTGCAGGAAGTCCTCAGGAAGGGATGTGTTCTGAAAGGACCAATCCTCCGGAAGTGGCTCCTCTACCTGCAGAGGCTTTGTCTAACCCCAAGAGTCTGCAGCTCTCCTCCAGGGAGTGAATACAGCTGAAGTGACAACCTCTGTCCCAGAGGCTGTGCTGGCCTCCTGGGCCAGAGTTGCATCCAAGGCTGGGAAGATGGAGGCAGTGGAATCAGAGGCCGTGGGATTCCCGCAAGAGGCCTATAGTGTGTGGTCCATGGGAGAGTCTCGCTGCAAACACGGGCACTTGGATTCACCTGCAGTTTCATGCTGGAGAAGCCTGGGTTCCTGAGAAGCAAAAAGAGAGAGTGTGTGCCCTCTTCTTACTTCTGGCCTGCCGTTTCCCACCCTCACACCTGGTGGACAATATGTTGTGCCCAAAATATGTGCAAAGGAACAAGGTCTTCATAGAAAGTCTCCAGTGGGATTAGAATACCAAGGAAAGGGCACATCTATGTAATTCATGTTAGAAAAGTTGGACGATCAACTCCACAGTGACTCAGACAGCTGAACTCTGGTCCTCCACATTGAGCAAGCTTCTTTGTGCTCAGAGGCCATGCAGACTGGTGGGGTGCAGATGGTACCCTTGGACTCCCGACAGTGCCTGTTGCCTCACAACTTGGGGTACAGAGACTTTGAAAATAGAAAAGACTTTAACAAAGGACCATGCATGCCATTTTTTTTTTTTTTGGAGAGATTTTCACTGTAGGGCGCGTGCGCTCGCCAGACAGAGAGAGACATAGAGACAGAAAGCGAGAAATCACCCCCCAGGGGGGATGGTCACGCCGCAATCCCTTCTCCTCCATTCTCCTCTCGGGATCTTGGGCACGCATGCACATGCGCCTGGCGTGTTTTAAGCCACCGGGTCCGGGACATAAACCGCGGTCGACTACGTGGGAGTCCAGCGACATAGCCATTACGCTAACTGCTGGTTCCCCATGCATGCCATTATTAAGATGGAAAAGTTGTTCCTCCTACCAAATGTAGAAAGGACTTCCACAGCTCTGTGAAGTGGGAACTTCCCCAGCCATGCCGTGGAGGAGATGGGACAGGAAACTCATTTGCTTTGTGTTTGATTTTTCCCTCCTCAGGATACTGCTGACTTAGGGGACGTTCCATTCTGATTGTAAATTTAATAAATGTACATACTTTAAATCAAAAACAAACAAACAAACAAAATGAATTCCAGATGGATCAAAGATTCAAATGAAAAATAAACTCATAAAATTCTAAGGAAAAAGCACAGGAGCAGACAGTCCACAGAACATAAACACAAGGCCGATGATGGTATTTGAAAAGACATGTTATTGAGGATGTGGGGAGGAAGAAACTCATACATCCACTCTAGGTATCTAAGGAGATTATTTTTAGAGGGAGGATCTGGCCATATCTTTCACGATGTTAAATGTTCGATAGCCTTTATTCAGAAACTCCACTTCTAGGTACTTATTCTATAGTTACACAATATTTCTGCAAGTGAGCAAAACAGTATGTCAAGAGTGTCCTGCGCGGGCTTGTTTAGAATAGCAAAGTAACTGGAAACCACCTAAGTGCCCATCCATGGGAAACATTAAATAAAGTAGGATCCGATGCAGCTGTTACAAAGAAGACAGGAGGGTCGGGAGTGTTTACGGAGCAATGTTTGGGAAGCACGGTGGCTAGAAACAAAAGGCAAGGTGCTGGACGGCATGTGTAGATGTATAGTGAAGTTCCATTTGTGTTAAGAAAAAAAATGAAGCTGATGTAAGTCTTCTGTATAAAAAAATACCTGAAATGATTCATAGGCTGTTTTAACCAAGGGGATGAGTTTAATGGTAGGAGGACTTTTTTTGTTGCTGTTGCTTTTTGCTTTATATCTTTCATAACTGTCTACCCTTCTCAACCCTAAACAACTGTATGGGTTGTTTTCCAAACCACTGGCAAGCACTTCTGTGCAGGATCAAAGTCAGAAGAGTAGTTACCTCTGGGGCAGGAGGGAAGGGAATGGGACAGAGGTCAGAGGGTCCTTCAACTGTGTATTGATAGAGTATGTTTCAACAAGAAATTGAGGGGGCCTGCAGGTGGCATGGAGGTGCTTGATTCCACATGGCCAATTGAGCTGTTCGAGTCCCAGACCCTATGGCTTGAAAATCACACCGAAAATCCTGAGTGGAGACTGGAGGAGAAGGGATTGTGGCGTTAGGGATGAGAGGTCTTTCTCTCTTTTAGGGCAGGGAAGTAGTGGTGATTTCTCACTTTTTCTTTCTCTCCGTCTCTCTCACTCTGGCAGAGTGCACTCACCCTGTAGCAAAACCAAAACCAAAACCAAAAACACCTTAAAAATGGAAATGGTGAGGTTGGCAAATTTTATATTAATATATTCTATCACAATAAAAAAAGAAAAAAAGATGGAAGCAAACATGGCAACCTGTTTAAGAAGCGATAAAGCCGATTGGTGGGTACGCAGTGTTTATTCTATTAGGTCATCGGGAAAGTTATGATGAGTTTTTCTTTTTCTCTGCAAGAATGTGTCGTGACTTACCTGATGACCCAATATAATCTCTTATGTTTTTCTGTATGTTTATACTATTTCACAACTTAAAAAAATTGCCTTTTTAAAGTGGGATTTATTTAGTATAATAAAATAAAATACATTTTTTAAAAAACTAGAAAAATGGGTCAGCCCATGGTGTGGTGTTCACGCAGCTGCGCCGCACGTGGCTGACGTCACAATTGGCGTCCTGGACCCTGGAGCTGGAGAAACACCATGGGTGCACGTGCACGCACGCCCGAAGTCCGGAAAGGGGGAAGAAAAGGAGAAGGGATTACTGCGGTACCATTTCCCTGGGGGATGCTTTCTCAGTTTCCCTCTTTCTTTCTCTTTCTCTCTCCAGTGAGCGTACACACCCTCTGGTGAATTAAAACAAACAAACAAAATAGGAAAAACGAAGCAAGAGGGAACTCAGAGCAGTAAAATAAACTGCATCGCTCCATGCCGCATGTGCTAGATAACCTCTGCGGACAGCTCAGGAAATTTAATCACAGGCTCACGGGAGATACAGAAACTCCGTGTTTCCCATTAAAGCTCTAGGATGCACCTCAGATGTGAGAACCGAGAGAAAACCATTGCTTGGGGAAGTGTGATTCCCCACGTCAGCACGGAGGCTAGATGTTAGTGGGAAAAGCTCAGGTGAGGGAACTGCCGCCCAGGTGCAGGTGGGAGCTGGCTGTGCGGTTCCCGGGAGGCTGAACCATTGACTTGGAGCTCCCAAAGGCTGCCCTGGGCAGGGGAGCTGGGCAAGGACAAGGGGTTGGCTGCAGGGCAGGGCAGGTTTTGGCCTCTGCCTGAACTGCTTTCGAAGCACCTAGGTAGACTCCTGCACTTCCTCCCGTCCCCCAACCCCAACTTCACCTCTCGGCCCCTTCCCTTGCCCCTGTCCTGGAGAGCTGGAGAAGGGGAAGAGCAGCAGAGCAGAGGGCAGAGGGCAGAGGGTAGCCCACCTCCCCAGGCCCTCAAACCCTTCCCAGCAGGCCTTAATCTGCTGCACCTGCAGTTCTTTGATCCGTTTTGGTTTCCTTTCTTTTGAAAAACACTGACCGCAGTGCAGTCCTGACTGATGCTTTGAAAACCCTCTTCCTGTGAATTTGTGATGTGGGTGATAAAGACATAAAGGGCAGAGGCCTGCCTGGCTCACCACAGGCCCTTGGGCCTTCTTTATGGCACTGGAGGGGGGATCACAGGTAGGCAGAAGGTGGGCTCCCCCCCCCACACCCTGGGGGGGGTGCTCTGAGGGCTTGGCTCCAGGTGGTGACCGTCCAGGGGCAGGTGGCTGCTTTCTAAGAACCAGGCTGCCCCCCTGCCCTGGTGCCCTGTGGGGCGTGAGCTCCCTCCCACCTAGACGCTGAGCCAAGGGTGCAAGGGAGGATTCACGCTGGGGGAGGTGGACTTGCTGCTGCTAGGCTCCCTTCCAGCAGGGCCTATGATTCTGGGCAAAGCGGGCAGCTTCCAGCATCTGTTCCTTCATCCACATGGCAGGATCCTGGAGGGCAGATCCTGGCCCCCTGCAGGTCTGGTGCTGTTGCTGTTCAGAGGCCTGACAGGAGGGAACCAGCTCCTGCAGCTGCAGCCTGGGCTCTGTGTGTGTGTGCTGGGGTCTGTGGGCAGCAGTCCTGGCAAAGACACTGAGGCCTGCTGAGCCAGCCTGTCCTCAAGGCATGTGCCCACGTCCAGGGCTTCTGGACCAGGGTCTGGCTTTGCATGGTCCCAGCTTTGCGTTCTTATTGATGACTCTTAGAAACCAAATGCTAGCCACCCACCACTTGTGCTGGGACCCTTAAATATTGGGTCGTTGGAAAAGCCATGTCATATCTTTGAATAGAAAAACATAGAAAAAATATGATATGACTTTTCCGATGACCCAGTACATGATCACATTCCAAATCTGGCACACCCAAAGCACAATATGCTCGGGAAGGCTGAGCACCTTCCCGAGTTCCCAGCTGGGAAGGGGAGGGGTCGGGACAGGGTGCCTTGTCACTTCAGTCTGCTACTCTCCAACTTCCGTGCCCTGCTCTGCACCCGGAGAGGCTGGCCTCTGGGGTGCATCGGGAAAAAAAACCGCTGCCTTGACCAATGAGAAGCACTGACAGCAGATGGTGAGGTCAGGGCACCTGGCACCTCTGGGGGTTCCTGTGTTCCTCCACTGAGGCCACAGTCCTGCCAGGAGGCCTCTCCACTCAGCTCGGGAGCTCACACCGTGGTCTGGCCCCCTCCCCGGGTCCCATCAGACCTAGCAGTGGAGCAGATAGCTACTGTGGTCCAGGCTCCTGCATGCTTTCCCACACCCCACCCACCCGGACCTTTGATGATAATCTCTCCATCGGATGCTCCTCTGGTCTCCCAGTTTCAGCGTGCTATCTGCTGCCTGCTGGGAGTCTGCCTGAGTCATACCCAGCCAGCTTACCCGCCAGGACACCTGGGTCTGCCAAGTCATCACAGGGGCCCAGGTGGTGTGGGTGTCTCCTTTCTTTTTCTTTTTCTTTTTTTTTTAAGGGGAATTTAAAACAAAATAATTATTTATTATTATGTTTTAATTTGACCAGAGAGAGAAAGAGAGGGAAAGTGAGAAAGCAAGCTCCCAGGTCCGGGATTCAAACCACTGTTGGCCATGTGGGATTCCAGCACTTTAACCACCATACCACCCACCAGCCCTGAAGGTGTCCCCTTTCTAAGTCCTGATCTTTTCCCTGGCTCTGTTCAGATTGTCACCCCTTCCCTACTCGTCTCCCCACCTAGCCTGCCACCCCCGCCTGTGATTCTTCCCCTGCCGGATTTCTGGGGGATTTAGACTAGGAGAGTCACAGCTCTGCACCCCTCCCTCTCCCCAGGCCACCCAAGATGCACCCAGGAAGGGAGGCCCAGTAGGCTCTGAGGTCTTGGATGTCAGGGCAGAGTCAAAGCCCTGGGTCCTTGGAACAAGGTGTCCTGGAAGCCATTGCGCAGAACAGGGTGATTTCACATTGCTGGAAGTGTTGTCTCCTCCGGGGACCTTTGACCAGTGAGGCTCATCCACTCACTTGCCTGCAATGTGGGGGCTGGCTCCACACCAAGCCCACCCCAAGGGACCTGTGTGTCATTTCCTCTGGGACGCTGTGCCGGTGGAGGTTGGCGGCCCCCACATGATTCCAATGCACCCCATCCATCCTCATCAGTAACCCTCATCACATTGCTATGCCTTGTCCATTGTCTACATCCTCCTCTGTCCCTAACACACACCTGTCACTCCATCCCTAGTGCTGGCACAGTGCTGAGATCACAGGGAAGTCAAGTAGATACTTGCTGGATTGAAATGGGAAAACAGTACACATATATATATTTTTTTAACTAAAACAGTTGACAATTTTATTATTTTCACATTTCATAATACAAATAAAAACTGCACTTTCTCGTCTCACTTCTCCCCTCCAAAACTCTTATTTTTAATTTTTTTTTAATAGGAAGGGGGAAGTCTTCCTTGACATGCTGTTAGAAACACCGAGTCCCAGCACCGTGATCTCCTGGTGAAGTAGAACAAGGTAATATAAAACGGACATAAAGAAGCCTCCCTTCATCCTTATCTGTCTGGCTGAGCCATCCCTGGCCGAGTGGGCACCATCATGGGCTGGGCAGGAGGTCTCATCATCGGGGACCCAGGCATCATGGACATGTGGCCTCCCATGGGTGGCCTCATTCTGGGAGCAGGTCCTACTGGCATCATCCCAGGAGGAGGAGGGCCCATCATTGGCATCATGGGAGGGCCCCCCATATGGGGTGCTGGCATCATGCCAGGGCGAGGAGGGCCCGGGAGACTGGGGGGAG
>NW_006159750.1:5777006-5802560 GCF_000334495.1 Tupaia belangeri chinensis
GGCTTACCAAAGAGATAGAGAGAGACAGAGAGAGAGAAAGTGAGAAATCACGCCCCAGAGGTGGTGGCCAATCCATAATCCCGTCTCCTCCATTTTCCTCTCGGGATTTTTGGGTATGCACATACACGGGCCCAGCATGAGTTTGAAGCGCCAGATCCAGAACTTGAACCACAGTTGTCCACGTGGGAGTCCAGTGATAACTGTCACGCCACCTGCTGGTTCCAGTATATATAGCTTTTAATCTTCCAAAGGGCATGTGCACTCACTGGAGAGAGAGAAGGAAAACAAGAAAGCACCCCCGACGGGGCATGGTCACACTGCAATCCCTTCCCCTCCCTTGCTTCCTCCTTTCAAGATTTTGGGTACGCGCACAGACACATACACACATGTGCCTGGTGTGTTTTTTCAAGGTGTTGGGTCCAGGACTCCAACTGTGTAGTTGGCCATGTGGGATCTTACTCTCTTAACCACTAGGCCATGGGCTGGCCTGAAAATGGTATCCAGTCATTACTATGCAGACTACTCCTCTTACATTTGGGTGGCCGCTGAGGAACCATGACCAGCTTCACAGCTGGAGGTGCCCTGGAGAGAACGTCAGCACAGAGTCTGGAGACTGGGCTCCATCCCTGCTGTGTCCCCTACGGGGCCTCATCTCTGATAAAAGTCTCTGAACTTTAGGCTCCTTGTCTGCAAGATGGGGATAGTGCTTGCATTTGCTTTCTGTTGCTCCGTAGTAAATCACCACAAATATAGGAGCATAGCACGTTCATTATCCCGCAGCATCTGTGGGCCAGGAGTTCAGGCAGGGCTCAGCTGGGTTCTCGCAGGGCTGCGGTCGAGTACCAGCGGGGCCGGGTTCTCATCTGGTGCTTTGGCTTGGGGTGGGTCTCTTCTTTCTAGGCTCATGCAGGCTGTTGGCAGAAGTCCTGTCCTTAGGGTTGAGAACTGAACCCTTGCTGGCTGCCGGCTGGAGGCTGCTCAGTTCCTAGAGCCCACCTGTAGTTTCCTGCCCGAAGGCCCTCTCAATATGCTCCCTCAGACCATAGCTGCTTACTTCTTCAAGGTTGGCAGGAGAAAGTGACTAGCACCTTGCTAGTCTGCGGCAAGACCAAGTCCTCTGTAATATGGCATAATCCTGACAGGGGTACTCCCACGTCGGCCATATTCTATTCATAGGCCCTTCATGCTCAGGGGTGGGGACTATGGAAAGACAGATGGGAGGATGCTCATCTCTACCTCGTAGTGTTCTTGAGAGAGGTAAGTAAAAGAATGTGCAACAGCACTTCTCAGTGTCTGGCTTGGTAAGAACTCGGGAATGTTGCAGAAGGCAGCCGGAAGCAGCTGTGTTTTTCGCCCCCCTTTGAAATGTTGGTCTCTAATCAATCCACAGGCCCTACCATGCCCTATTGTTCTACCAAGCTGCTTCACTCATTTTTTCACCTGTCTGGATCATGAAGGCAGTTGAATGTGCCTTGTGGTATTAACCAGTATATCAATAAGAGTTCTTATTATTGTAATGAAAAGTTCTTAGAAGGGGGCCAGTCCCTTGGTCTGGTGGTTATGTGAGCTGGATCCCACACAGCCAACTATGTGGTTCGAACCCTGGGCCCACTGGGTTGGAGAAAGATGCCAGGTGTGTGTGCCTGGAAATTCAAAAACAGAGAGAAACGGAGGAGAAGGGATTGCTGTGTGACCATGTGGGGGTGCGCTCTCTCGCTTTCTCTTTCTCCATCTCTCTGATGAGTGCACATAGCCTCTGGCAAATTTTTAAAAAAGTTCTTAGAAGATAAGGCCTGAATCTTCCTCATTTTCCCAGCCTCTGAGTGCTTAACTGGCTGAGTTGAGGATGCAGGATTTAGCTTAGATGCCCCATGTGTGTTGAGCCAGAGCACTGACCAGAACAGTGAGTCCAGGGCTACAGCCCAGGGGACATGTGGGTGGCAGGGCAGGCAGGGGCTGGGGGGCAAATTGGGCAACAGAACTAGGAGGAACAAGAACAGCCTTAGCAGGTCCCAGTGCCCAGGCCCTGCCTCCCTTGCCGCCACGTTTGCCTGTCTCTCACTCCAGATTTTCTTCCATCCTTACTGTTCTCCTCCCACTGCCCCACCCATGGGACCCGGATGTTGTGGGCCTCACCCCGCCCGACGGGGAAGGAGAAGACCGACTCTGTCAGACACACACCCTGGATCTTAGCCTTGGCCAACCACTGTCTTCAGGATGCAAACGAGGGGTCACGTCCTTGGAGCAGCTGTGGGTGATGTTGAGTTCTGCACTTGACATATCCTATTTCCACCATTTTTTTCAGTCTTCCAGGTAAAGAAACTAAAGCTCAGAGAGGGAAAGCAGTTTTGCCTGGTCACACAGCTGCTGGGTGGTGGAATTAGCACCAAAACCTGTGTGTCCTGGGCCAGTATTTGCTCTCTAGGATCCCTCCCACCCAAGTCTGTTGGTGGACTACCCCTGCCTTGGCCCTAGTGCAGTTCCTCATACAGGCGCTCTGACCCCACCCCAGTTTCTTCTTTCTCTCCATCCCTGCTTCCAGCACTTTCTCCCTCAGGTGTTCCAGCCTCCTGCCAACCCTGCACCATATTGCTCTGCTCAGCGCAGCCCCAGACCCGCCAGGGCAGGGAGTCCAGACCCTGAGCATCGAGATTCTTTCCCTGCAGGGACACAAGCAGTTTGAGGCTCACACATCTGGACAGCTGTTGCCCAGCTCTGATCTGTAGGATCCTTTCTGTCATCTCTGGGCAAGGCCATGTTCCTGAGAGATGGCATCTCCTCAGAAAGGCTGGGGCTGCCTCAGCTGTGGGAGGGGGTGGCAATGATGGTGGGCAGCTAAGGTCTGTCCTGGGGCTCAGACAGGTCTAGCCAGCTGCTCACCCATCCTCCTCAGGTAGAAAAGTGGAGGACAAAACCCCAAGGCCGTAGTTGGGCCAGGACTGGAAGCGCTTGTAAACATGTGAGACCTTGTAAATTCCTTGCCTGGATGTTTTTGTTACCCCATCTGCCTTCTCTGGAGGCGTTGGTGGTAAAGCCCTTAAAAAGCATGTCTTCAGTGTTGAAAGAGAAGGGGAGTTGGGCGCCTGCATTCTGTTTGCACCCAGCTGCAGGTCACGATGGTGGGAGAAGCTAGCTGTGTCCCTGCAGGGGTGGGAGGTCATCTGGGCCTGAGCCAGGGCTGAGCCGAGACTCCGTTAGCCTGGGCGTCAGCTGCCATGAGGGCGCATATGGGCTGGCACCACTCCAGAGCCAGCCTGGCTTCCAAGAAAACACTCTAAAAATGGTCAGTGATCCATGGAAAGAGCATCCTGCAGCCCAGCTCCACCTCCTAAATAAATGGGAGCCATTGCGAGCTCCCAGGGGCAGAAGCCAGGAAAGGAAAGCACGCTGCAGAGACGCACACACCAACCTCTCCCCTACCCCAGGATACAGGCGACCAACCACCTGGGCCTGGGCCATGGAACACTCACGCGCCAGAAAGAACCACACAGACCCCATCCATCATATCCATGCACCCGCAATCATGCTCCATCACAGAGCGCACTCACGGCACACACCACGCAGAATACACAGAACCACAGGCATGCCTGCACGCGCAGGCCCCGGGGTCACACCCACAGCACCCAGCGAGCGAGCCTCGCATGGTTGCATTCCGCCTTTCATCTGCGCCTGCTTATCACACACACTGGGATTGCCGCGCAGTGATTCTGAACCACACACGGTCACGCGCAAACCTGTACCACTCGGCACAACCATAATCACTTTGACCACACTCGTCTGTGCGTAGTAACACAGCTGCAGGCAATCACAGACGGCCACACGGTCACGGGCCATCATGGGCAGTCCCAGGGCGTGAATGGTGCTTTCACACAAGTGGTGCGGGTAGGAGCAGGGGCACCTTGTTCTCTGAATGGGGGTTGGTGGGGCCTGGCTGTGACTGAGCCAGGGACAAAGGAGCCCACTCAGGCTGTGTCCTGGTCATCCCTTCAAAGCAGCAGAAACAGTGAAGTTGTCCCCGCCTCCTTCCGCCCAGCAGAGCATTCCTGGGTCCTGATGCAGCACCCCCCCCCAACCCCCTTGGCCTCCCTGGGCTGCCAGCAGGAAGCTCAGAGCAGCCAGGACGCTGGTGAGTCAGCAGGGAAGGGCTCAGACAATGCCAGACAGAGAGTGACCGATAGGGCTGCAGTCGCAGGAAGGTCCGAGGGTGGAGGGGCTGCCCAGTGGAGATCACCCACCCAGAGGAGAGGGCTGCCGGCATGGGACCGAACGGTGATGGCATTTCCCAGCTGGCCCTCTGTGCGAGGCTTCTGCTCTTGGAAAGTTCCTGGGAAGCAGATGCACGGGGCTGTGCTCCCCCGGCAGGCGGTGGCTTCCTCACCTGCTCTGAGCCTCTGCTCTCACGGGACCCCCAGTGAGGCTTGGCCCAGGTGCTGCCCTGCACCGTCACGGACTCAGTCATTCAGCGCTTGGTGGAGTACCTACCACACCAAGGAGCATAATTGTGCCTGCAAGTGGGGAAGTTCAAGTAAAAGATGATTTCAGAACAATAGGGACAGGTAGGGACAGAGGTACTCATGCTGGAGTGGAAGCCAATAGGCCCCAGTGATGAGCACTCCAGGTCCAGCCCTGCTATGGGGTCCGGGGGCGTGGCGGTGGCTTACCGCAGGGTGTTCCCACTTTCCAGAATGACACAGACAACCTGGCAGCCCCTGCAGAGGGGGGTGGGGGCGCCAGTGGGCACAACTGCTAATAACAGAGCCATCTCCATTTACCTAACAGAGTCAAGGAATTATGTTTTCAACCCCGAAGAACAAAATTTGAAATTTCCACGCCTAAAGGAAATCTTGCTAAAATGCTGGTTTCCAGCCTCCCGCGGCAGGGCAGATACTCCACGGAGTTCTTGTGGGCTCGGTTGTTATTACCAATGTCCATTACCAAGCCCAATACCGTCTGGTGTTCAGAGTAGGTGCTTGAAAAAACACCAAGAGCCCATCCTGCTGTGCTGCAAGACTGGGAAACAGGCAGCACAAGGGCAGAAGGCCCCCGGAATCAGCCCTGGGGCCCATGGCCACTGCTGTGGCCTTTTCCTGCTCCCCGGACCCTCCACCTTTCTTCTTTGTAGTAGGGGCTCAGCCTACTTCCCCTCTTCCAGGCTCCACCCCAACCCTCCAGGCCTCTGAAGAGCATGTCCCACTCTCCCTGTGTCCCTCTTTCCTCGCTGACCCTGGGCTTGGAGACAAACACCAGCTTTCCTTCTAATCCCTCTAATCCCTCCCTAGAAACAAGATGTTAACAAAAATCAGACCTCAGGAAAGTCACAGAGATTCTGGGATCTCACAAAGTTCTTATATCCTAATCCTTTTGAGAAAAACAGGTATGTCACCTCTGACTCACATCTATAATATAGTAAAATAGATTCCAGCCAGATAGAATGTTTACGTATAGAAAGAAAGCACAGGAGACATGAAAAAAAACTGAGTGACTTTTTTTTTTTTTTTAATCTTAGAGTGGGGAAGGGCTTTCTAAGCAGAAACCCAGGGAAGCCTGACACATTTAACTGCACAAAATCGGTACCATTCTAAACGAAATTTCTACACACAAAGCGAAAACACAAAGGATAAGCTGGGGAAAATATTTGCTACAGATAAAACAAAGGGTTTGTATCCCTAAGCTACAAAGAGCTTTTACAAGCCAACAAGAAAAAGATAAACAACCCAATAGAAAAATGAACAAAGACCATGAGCAAGTCACCCCTAGAAGAATCGCAATTAGCTCATAAGTGTGTGAAGAGATGTTCACCTTCCCCCAGAGTTTTAAAAATCAAATGAAATCTATCAGGATGGGAAACATTAAAAAGATGAATAATATTGGGTTGTTGGAAAAGTCATAAGGTATTTGTCTATGTTTTTCTATGCAAAAATGTGTCATGACTTTTCCACCATCCGGGATTTTTGTATTAACAAGTTGTGGTTAATGGGCTCCTTCATAGGTTACGTTGTTGGAAGGAGATACCAGTTAAATCCTTTGTGGAAGGCAATTTAGTAATAGCTATTAAATATGTAAGCACTTAGACTCAGCAGTGCTGTTTCCAGGAATCTGTTCTACAATAAGGCTGTACATCAGGATCTGCACAGTGCATTTGGAGGGAGTCATTTTGAATTTGCCCCTCAATAGAATCGTGTCCCATTTTGTACATCAGGATCTGCACGGTGCATTGGTAGGGAGTCATTGTGAATTTGCCCCTCAATAGAATCGTGTCCCATTAGGATTCTACTACAGGCCCCTGGGGTGTGGGGTTTACACAGCCCAGAAAAAAAAAAAAAAAAAACACTTATATCTCTCTAAGCCCATCTACCCTTAAAGGTTCTCATGAATCCTAATTTCTCCTTTTCCAACAACCCAGTTTTGTTGGAAAATCCCTCTGGCTTTGGGAAAGCCATCTGCACCTTGACCTCAGAGTGAGAGCACATGACCTAGACTAACTTTTTCAAAGCATTTTATCTTCCCACCATAGCAGCTGGTTCAAAGGTGGACACGTGACCTAAACTCCTCCAATCATGATGCATCTTGGGAGCTTTGTTGCAAATCCTAGGACAGAGATTTTTCTTTTTCCCATAGACATCATGGATAGATGTGTGATCTGAACTGCTCTAGCTATTTTTTTTATAAGGACAAAAGTGAGTCTGAGGACAAAGCTAGTCTATAGGGCAAGATTGAGCCAACAGCATAACAGAAATACATAACAAAAGCCTGATGATGTCATGAACCCCTGGATCAAACTACATCTGAATCCCACTTGCCCCTGGGATTTTCCGATGCAAGAAACAATACATTCTCTCTATTGACTGAACCAGTTTGAGATATGCTTGTGCTCTTGCAGTGGAAGCCTTTCCACAAAAACAGATTTCCTCTTCCTTGTAGACAAATTAGTTCCTGTTCTTTATGAAACTGTCTTGGAGAACAAAGTCCTTCTTGGGAGCTGGGGAAGCCCTGACCTCCTTCATGCAAGCCTTGATTGTTTTGGGGACCGATAGGTAGTATGTGGAGGAGACAGAAAAGTGTCCATGTTTGTGAGCCTCATATAGTAATGTGAGCAAGTGAGACAGTACTATCTCACTGAATCATCTTCCCACATTTGTTTCAACTGAAAAATTAGGAGCAACTCAAATGTCCGTCAATAGGGTAACTAATCATGATCTACCCACATGGGAGGTCCTATGTAGCCTCTGAAAAGATGAAGATGCTCTGTCTTGTCATGAGAGGTGCCTCAAATCAATAATTTCTTAGAAAAATCAGGTTGAAGGGACCAGCAGTTAGTGTAATGGCTATGTCACTGGACTCCCATGTAGTCAACTATGGTTCTTGTCCCGGACCTAGTGGCTTAAACTCACACTGGGTGCATGTGCATGCGTGCCCAAGAACCCGAAAGGAGAATGGAGGAGAAGGGATTGTGGCATGGGGGGGTGATTTCTCACTTTCTGTCTCTCTGTCTTTCTCTGTCTTTCTGGGGAGCGCACGCGCCCTATAGCAAAAACCTCTCCAATAAAAAGAAAAACCAGGTTGAAGAACAGAATGTATAGTATAATCCCACTTTTGTCTTTTACAACTGTAAGACTATGGTTCTAGCTGAATAGAAAAAGGTCTAAAATGAAGGTTGCTTTATATGACAAATTTCTATTGTCTTGGGGGACTAGAATTCTTAAGGATTTACATTTTCTATTGTTTCCATTGTTTAACTGACATTAAAAAATTTAAATTAATTATTTGCTTATTTGTGTTTCATTTTCTATAGGGTGTGTGCACTTGCCAAAGACAGAGAGAGGGAAAGTGAGAAATCACTTCCGCAAGGGGTTGACGACACTGCTATCCCTTCTCTTCCATTCTCCTCTTGGGATTTTGGGCATGCACACACACACACACACACCCACACACACACACACACACCCACACACACACACACACACCCACACACACACACACACAATGTGTTTTCCAAGCTGCTGGGTCTGGGACTCACACCATATGGTTGGCCGTGTGAGACCCATCAGCCTTAACCTCTGTGCCACCTGACTGGCCCCATTAATTGAATTTTTGTAGTGTAATACAAAGCCTTGTTTTCAAGACAAAGTTTCTCTAGGATGTCCAGGCCAGCTTTGAGTTTGTGATTCTCCTGACTCAGCCTCTCAAGTTGCAGGACACTGTGTCCAGCCTTTAGGTTGAGCTGGAAATAGAACCCAGGCCTTTCGCATGGTTCCAGCCTGCAGAGCAAAGCAGCACAGTGTCTCAGCAGGGTGCCACCATGGCGGAGGAAAAAAAGATAAAAAAAAAGTTTGTACAGTCCTGGCCTCTCATTTATGGTCCTCACTTCCTTCGTAGTAGTGACTGGAGGCTTCAACTGCCCGAGTGGGGGGGTACGGCTCCCAGAAGCTGCAAGCCTGGCCTGCTCGTCCATGACAGACAACTCCAAGACCCCAAGGCTAGGGTCTAGTGCTCGGTCACCTTGGCTCTGGCATATGGTGCCAGGTGACAGAGGGTGACTGAGCCAGCATGCCAGTGGTGACTCGCTAATTGGCTTTCTTAGAGAAAGTCATCAGCGTGGGTAGTAGGTCAAATAATGATCCCAAAGAAATCAGATCCTAGTTCCTTGGTATCTTTAAACGCCCCTTTACATGGACAAAAAAAGTTGTAGCAGATGTGATTAAGAATCCTTTTTTTTAATTCTTTTTTTTTTTGAGAGTTTTTTTCTATAGGGTACATGTACTTGCCAGAAAGAGAGAGACAGAGAGACAGAAAGAGAGAAATCACCCCCCAAGGGGGACGACCATGCCACAATACCTTCTCCTCCATTCTCCTCTCAGGATCTTGGGCACGCATGCACACGTGCCTAGTGTGAGTTTAAGCCACCGGATCCGGGACTCGAACTGCAGTCAGCTACCTGGGAGTCCAATGACAGTCATTATGCCAACTGCTAGTCCCGCAACTAAGAATCTTTTTAAAGAACTGTTTTATTTAATTTTATTCATTATTATTGTTTTAATCTGACCAAAGAGAGAAAGTGAGAAAGTAAGCTGCCAGGTCAGGAACTCGAACCACAGTCGGATATGTGGGAGTCCAGAGCCTTCACCACCACACCACCTGCCAGTCCCTAAGTTAAGAATCTTGAGATGGGCAGACAGTTTTGGATTATCCTAGTAGGGCCTCAATCTAATCACAAGTGATTTATGAGAGAGAGGCAGAAGGAGATTTGACACAAAGGGGAAGGCTTATGATCACAGAAGCAGAGAGAAGGGATGTGACCACAAGTCAGGGAAGGCCAGCAGCCACCAGAAGGTGGAGGAGATCAGGGCTAGGTCATCCTCTGGAGCCTCTGGGGAATGCAGCCTTAGGACACCTTGATTTTGGCCCAGGAATACGGATGTTGGACTTCTGCCCTCCAGACCTAGAAGAGAATAAATCGTGGCTTTAAGCCACCAAACTCATGACGACTTGTTCCAGAGGCCACAGGAACCTAATAAAGAAGTGAAGGCTAGCCTGCAGCCGGCCGGTGCTCCCCCTGCGTGTTCGCCACTGCTCTCCTTGCAGATTTCCTTCCCTGATCACCCACGGCTCAGGTTGAAAAGAAAAATGTGGCTGCTCTCTCTGGACACCCCCCAGAGGGGCTCAGCGACATCTAATGAGCTCTGGCACTTGTGACAGGGGGCGTGGGGGTGTGGCGCCGACCCTTGCCCTCCACCAGGCCCCAGCTGGGAGGGGAGGGGTTGCCCAGCAACCAGGGAGGCCTGGCCAGGCACCCCACTGTGCCCTGGTTTCTCATCGGGCAGTGCTAGCCCGCATTGTTAGAGTTCATAGGCTATTAACAAATAACACACACCAACACTCCGCTCAAAATAACTCTCTGGATTCTAAAAATGGAATTCTGCCCCGTAGTAATGGTTCTCACTCCCGCAATAGTAGGCACCCCACTGTGCCCTGGTTTCTCATCGGGCAGTGCTAGCCCGCATTGTTAGGCTATTAACAAATAACACACACCAACACTCCGCTCAAAATAACTCTCTGGATTCTAAAAATGGAATTCTGCCCCGTAGTAATGGTTCTCACTCCCGCAATAGTAAAATTTCTCACTTCCTCGTGCTCTGTAGGCTCGTGTCTGGCCCAAGAGGGAAGTGCTATTAATGGCAATTTCCACCCTGCCTCACCCCCTTGGTGAGCCACCTGCCCGTGGAGGGTCTTTGCACAACAGGGCTCCACCCCTCCTCCCACAGAAGCTCCCAAGGCTCAGGGTTCTGGCTGCCCCATAGTCATAGTCTCTGTTGGCAAGTAGTAACGGCAATGATCATTACCTAGCTCTTAGAACCATCAGGCACTACCCGGACTCAGCCCCTCACACAGATTAGCTCATACACTTCTGATCGGCCTATGGGGTAGGTGCTGTTATTTATTATTGCCCTCACTTTACAGAGGAGAAAACTGAGGCTTTGAGAGGTTAAGAACTTACCCAGGAAATACAATAATTAAATGGAAAAAAAATCTATTATTTATTTAAAATAAAACAAAACCCAAACCTTGCCCCAGGTCACACAGCTAGCAAGTGGCCCAGCTGTGGCTTGAACCCCAGTGAGAGGGCCCAGGTTTCAGGCGCTTACCTCTTACATCATGGTAGCTGGTTGGCATGGGGGGAGGCTAGAGCTGGGCCTTGACCTTTTCTCTGTGCAAAGCCAGCTGGCCCAGGCTGGGACCTAGGCTGAGATCTGGGCCTCCTGACATGGGCCCTCCAGCGCTTTGAGGTCAGGGCCGCAGTGGCCTGGGGGTCTCCTGGCAGCAGGTACTCTACTCTAGTGCTTTTCACTTTCCTTCCTGTGGGGTCTTTGCAAAGACCGCCACTGTGAGCTGAGTGTGGAGTGGTCTCACCTCACATGGAGCACGGACCTCAGCTGGGTGTCCCAGGGAAACCGGTGTCGAGTCCTCAGGCCTGGGTGTGGGCAAACCAAGGTCCCTCTTGTACTGGGCAGTCCAGTGGACAAAAAGCCCATGCAGCCTAAGGATGGCTCTTGCGTGTCTGTACTAGAAGAGGCCAAGAAGCCTCTTCCTCTCGCTTTGTTTGGAGAGGAGCAGCAGGCTGGTCCGAGGGAGGGGTGGCCTCCCCAGGCTCCTGGGACAAAGTAGACAGAGGCCCACGTTGTCTGTGCCTGGCTGCACTGGCCTGGCTTGTTGAGAGGAGCAGAGTCTAGAACCTGGCATGGAGAGATCCTGCTCTAGCTGGCCTCTAGCCCTGGTTCTCCCAGGTTTGATGTGAGATCTCTCTCTCTATTCCAGACTTTCCCCCCACACCAGTAGGTTAGATCATCTCTGACCTGCGAAAGCCTTTGTAAACCCATAACCACTCTACAAATCCCAGCTGGCTTATTGAGTTTCCTCTCAGTGAGGCAGCAAGCCTCAAGGAGGTGAAATCCAACCCTCACATTCTGCAAGTCCTGTCACCTGTCATCTTGCTTGCCCTGCTCTTCTTCCCTCACTAGCCAAAGAGGGAAAGTGCTCATCCCAGGGCTGCTGTGAGACTTAAAGAGACACTGCCCAGAGAGCTCCTCCTGGAACAGTGGGGCTCCATCCCTGTGGGACCCTCCAGAGAGGGGCCGCTGCTTGCGGGACTCAGATGGGGCTGGTGGTGTGGGTGCTGGGATCCGTCTGAGATAAAAGGAAGCCAGGCGAAGGGCTTGCAAACTGGCAGCTCTGGCCTGGACAGGCGGATACATGCTTTGACCAGCAAAAATGGCCCTCACAAAGAATTCCCCGAGTCTCGTTGGGGGAGGATGCCTCTACTCTCTGTGCACCCCAGGAGCCATGCCCACTGTGTTGTCCCCTGCAGGGCTGGACCCAGCAGGCCAAGGAGCTGCCTTCAGAGAATCCGGGCCACAGGGTTTGGGTGTCTGGGGGTGCGGTGGGGGGAGAACAGGTGCTGTTCCCATCCCCAGCCCCACCCAGGTCTTGGCAGAGCCCATGTGGGCGTGTTGTGGGGGAGCCCTGAATTGGTCTGGACCCCATTGCCCTCACTTCTCTGCACATCCTCTTTTCCCAGAGACACAGAGCTCCAAGTTCTCTCTGTTCTGGGGTCCCCGGGGCCCCTTTTTCTTCAGGGAGGGTGAGGACAGAGAGAGGCAGTGTCCCTGCTGGGCCTGTGGGTGAAGCGAGGGCTGGGTGTACCCTGGCCAGCAGCCCAGGAAGCCTGAGCATGTCATGAAAAGATGGTATCTTTTCGAATCTGCTTTTTGGGACAAGAGCTTACAGTGTTGTCCTCGCCCTGTGACCTCCGTCTGGGCACTGTGTTCCCTCCTGCCTGGCTCTGTTCCGTCCGTTCGGCAGGCCCAGCAGTTGGATTCCAGCTGCTTCTGAGCACAGAGAGGGCAGGCTCCCTTCTCCCTTCAGACTTCCTCCAGGTCTCCCCACAAGGGGACAGATATACCTCCCATCCCAGGCACAATCACACCCCCCTGGAAAGGGACGTCCTAGAGTTACAGAGGTCACCCGGCTGGGTCTGCATGAGCTGAGCTCCAGACACAGATCTGCTGCATGTTGAATCCTAGCCCAGCCTGACCTGCTCTGCTGTGAGGGCCTCGAAGGGCCTGGGCAGCCCTGAGCTACTGCACGGACACTAGATTTACTAGTCAGAAGAAAGTAAAGCAGGCGAGCGTGGGAGAAGGGACCAGCTTTGGTGACCCAAAGGGGAGGGAAGATAGGGTTGGACGAGGGGGAAAGATCAAGGACTAGGAGCCTGGGACTCGGAGCAGGGAGAGCTCCCAAAGGAATGAGCCAGTGGGCGGCCCACGTGACCTGTCTTTCCTCTCCTGTGGCCCTGTGGTTGGTTAGGAGCTGAGGGTGGGCATGAGCTTCCTGGCCTGGAAGCCTGGGCACAGAGGCTGTGTGCCCTGGGGGTCCCCACCCACACATGAACCCACTGATTCCTGCCATGTGCCCAGGAGGTGTGAGTCTGTCCCAGATGGCTGCAGCTGGAAGAGGGGAGGGACCCGCCCGGAGTCTCCCGGTCCAGGCAGGGTAGCTTCTGTTCAATGGGCACATCTCTCTGCCGGGCTGTCAGTATGTTAAGCACCATTGTTAGCTCATTTTACAGATGAGGATGCCAGGATCCAGGTAAAGGGTCTCGGGGCCAGTGACAAGACCTGAACCGGGTAAGTCTGAGTCAAGTCCCTATTGTTAGCATAACTGCCTACCACTTGCCCTCTCCTCTCCCACCCCCACTAGCTATTTTAGGTGGTCTTTCTCCTTCTGCGTCCTAGGGGCCGGCAGGCTGCATTTCCCACTTTCAGTCCCCAGGACTCTTCCTGGAGCTAAGCTGGAGCCACAACTGCCAGCCTCAGTCCATGGGGACCCGGGGAATTTGCCCTTTGCCTTCTGCCTGGACCTCCCTCTTGCCCTTGAAAGAAGGGCAGGGGAAGCAGTGGGGGAGGGTCGGGGCAAGTCTGGGGTATGGACACAGGGTAATTTCCCACTTAGAGTCCCCGGATGGGATGATGAAGGACGAGGAGGAAGGGAGTGGTCAGGGGTACGACTAACGAGTATGGTCAGACATTTTTTCTTAGAGACATTGACATCCTCAGGGCATTCTGGTCTTGTGGCCACTCAACTTTCAGGCCTCATGACTTCCAGTAGGCTTGTCCCTGCTGCCTGACCAATATGTTATTAGTGACCAGGCCACCAGTAATAGGCCAGGCCTGCTGAGCTCCCGAAACTGCTGGGATGCAGGGTTTCCTTCTGCCTCACAGTGGTCCCTGCCCTTTGAGGGGGTGGTAAGAAACAGCCTGGCTTGTTGGAAGCTCAGAGAAGGCTGAGAGGGCAGATCCTTGAAGGATGTAAGAACCAGACCAGGAATGAAGGGCAAGGCATTCCCAGGGGTGTGAATAGGAGGGACAGAGACAGGGTGACAGAGCAGAGCCTTGTGGGCAATCGGAAGTGCTCTGAGTGGATGGAGCAGAGTAAGAGTGAGAGGGAAGGTGTGAGGGGAGGTAGACCACACCATGACCATCTGATTACCAGGATGCAGAGCTGAGCCTTTAGGCCAGAGCAATGAGGAGCATTAAAAGCTTAGCAGGAGAGTGATATAGCCATACTTGTTTTGAAAAAACCCACCCTGGGACCAGCAGTTGGCATAATGGCTATGTTGCTGGAATCCCATGTAGTCGACCATGGTTCGAGTACCGAACCCGGTGGCTTAAACTCACACCGGGTGCATGTGCGTGCATGCCCAAGATCCCAAGAGGAGAATGGGAGAGAAGGGATTGCAAAGTGGCCATCCCCCCGGGGGGTGATTTCTTGCTTTCTGTCTCTCTGTCTCTGTCTTTCTGGTGAGTGCACACGCCCTATAGCAAAAACAAAAACAAAAACAAAACAAAACAAAATAAAACCCAAAAAAACCCAAAACCAAAAAAAACCCTGGCTGCAAGAGTGGTGTGAGGAATGCAGTAAGGGGGTACAGGTCAGAGTCCAGTGTCCACACACATCAATGTAAAATTCTATGATGCGTGCCCTGGGTAACTGGGACCAGTGGTGCAATAGTCCTGGAGTAGGGCAGGAGTGGGGTGTTCTGCTGGGGAAGGGAGCCGGTGTAAAGAGAGGCACATGTGGCCGCTGTGAGTGCGGTTGGCTGAAGAGCTGTCGTCTGTGGGTGAGTCAGTTGCCTGAACCTCGTGCCAGCTCTGTTGCTTCCTGGGATTGGGATGAAGATTCGGGGAAGGGTGGGGGTGTGAGGGAGCAGGAAGCGGGCTGCTTAGGGACACTGCAAGTGGAGAGGCTTCAGCCAGCCTTGGTTTGCACTTGGCTTGTACCCAAAAGGCATGGGGCTTGGGGGTCTTGGGGAATTTTTCTCCATGCTAAGTTAACCCCTCTCATGTCAACCACATCCTACCCTGCTCCCTGCACCCCTAGCCCTCTTCCTTCAGGCCTGAGCACCCAGGGCCGACACCAGACAGGCCTGGGAGGTGGAGAAGCTTGCATTTCCCTCCTCTCTGAGGTGACCGTGTGGTTGGCTTCCAGTTGTCCCACGGTGGTGACAAACCAGGGCCAGGGTTTGTCCTGACTCGCTACCCAGGGGTCAGTGCTCTACTTACACCTGCCCTCCTCAGCAGACTCCATGTCTAGTGGCCCACTCCTCAGAGAGATGTCAACCCCCAACCAGGATCAGCAGCCTTCCCTGTGGTCTTGGACTTCATGGAAGGGACGAATAATGGCAGCATGCCAAGCATTGCCCAGGGGCTATGATGTGCAGGCAGGGCCACCTGAGGCTTGTGGGACCACAGCTCTGACCCCAGCACTTCCAGACGACAAGCGGGGCAGTCCTCTTGGCTGTGTTCCGAGAATCCGTGTGGGACAGATGGACAGGCTGGGCAGAAACGCGGCTGGGGTGTTGGCCCTTAGCTCAAGAGAGGGAGGGCAGGAGGATAGCCGGCGCCATTGTCCTCACCAAACACGGGGCCCCGAAGGTCAGAATGTGAGTCATTGGCTGAGGCGTGGCTGCTCCCCCAGCCCCATCAGAGGGTGGCGGCAGGTCTGAGCGAGGACCCAGAGCAGCTTCTCGGGGGGCAGGGTACAGGACAGGGGTGAGGGGGCAGGTGTCTGGAGGGAGATTCCAGGGGCAGTGGAAAAAAGGACTGAGGCAGGCAGGAATGAGGGCTCCATGAGCTGTCCCTGAGTAAAGCAGAGGAGTGGGTGGAGCTGAGGGCTTGCTGAGTAATGTCCTCACTGGAACGGCCAACGTGAGGCTATGTGACGCTTGGGTGGCTCAAGAGCCCATGAAGTCACTCTCCTGGTCTTAGCTCCTCTACTCTCTCAGGATGACAGGGTGCCCTTCTGATGCAAGCCCCTTTTTCTTTCTTTCCTTATCTTTCTTTCTTCTGTTTTTTGTTTGCTTGTTTGTTTTGTTTCTAGAGAGTGTGTGTGCTTGCTAGAGAGAGATGGGGTGGGGGGAGAAAGCACCTCCATGGGGAATGGTCATGTCACGTGCAAACCGTCTCCTCCATCTCTCCTTCCTTTTAGGATTTTGGGCACGCACATGTGTCCAGAGTGCATTTTCAGCCACTGGGTCTAGGCTATGAACCGCACAGTCAGCCATGTGGGATCCAGCCACGTTCACCACTAGGCCAGAGAGACTGGCCAGGGACCCACAAACTCCTTAATGACACAAAACCGGGCTTTACATTCTTTCCTTCATTCATCTAACAAGCGGTCACTGAGGAGAAAGAGGAGCTCTGCAGCCCCAGGGCTTGTTAATTACTGTTAGCAGCTAAATGCCATAGAATCCTAAGGTCCAGGGACAGAGAGAGATGCGGGGGCACAATGAGGGGGGTTGTCTCTTCCAGTCACGACAGGGAAAGCTGCACAGGGGAGGTGGTATTTCTTTTTTTGGAGAGGTTTTTCGCTATAGGGCGCTTGCGCTTGCCAGACAGACAGAGAGAGATAGAGAGACAGAAAGCTAGAAATCACCCCCCAGGGGGAATGGCCACGCCGCAATCCCTTCTCCTCCATTCTCCTCTTGGGATCTTGGGCACGCACGCACATGCACCCAGCGTGAGTTTTAAGCCACCGGGTCCGGGACGCGAACCGTGGTCGACTACGTGGGAGTCCAGCGACATAGCCATTACTCTAACTGCTGGTTCTCGAGGTGGCATTTCTTGAAGAGTAGTGACAGGATGGAAGAAGACACTCCAGGCAAAGAACAGCTGTTATCACAGGGCCAGGGACACAGGAGGTCCAGGAGAGAAAGGACCCTTGATGGGATCTGCTAATCTCCTTGCTATTGGCTGAAGACTGAGAGGATCTTGGTCTGATGGGAAGACTGCAAGGCCTGGAACCAGGCAGGCTGCAGTTCAGCTCTGGATTGTACCGCATAGCAGCTGCCACACTTGAGCTAGCCATTCAACACCTCTGAGCCTCTGTTCCACATCCGTGCGGTGGGAATCACTGCGACTCGGGTCCTGTGAGCGTCAGGTGTGACAGTGCTTTGCAAACTGCAAACAGCTCTGCAGGCTTGAAGCTTGCAGCCATGCCTGCACTGCCCTTTCTGGGCCACCACTTCCTGGGCATGGCCGCTGATGGCTGCTCTCACCCAGTTAGGTGAGCTTTCTCACAGAGGGTGCTGGCCTTGACCTTTTCCATGCGCCCTGTGGGGTCACTTTGTTTGAGACCAGTTCAGCCTGGCCTAAGTCTGAGGGCCTGTTGTGGAGAACTAGGAGGCAAGGGGGCGGGGGGGAGGGGCGAAGCTTGAAGCCAGCCTGGAGGAGAGACAGTGAGGCTGGAGAGGGCAGGGCCAGCATACCTGGTGGGACAGGGACCCCATGGCCAAATAGGACAATAGGGCAGTGGGCAAGTGAGGCTGGAGTTGGCTGGTGACATAGTCCGACCACGAGGCTGTCCAGAAAAGGATAGAGAAGCAGAAGAGGGGTGCAGGCAGAGCTCCCTGACTTCTGATAGGAGCTTGTTGTCTTTGCCCCCACCCCCTAGTTGCAGAGTCTTCAGCCCTGGGGTCTGAAGAAGGGTGGAGAGGAAGGACAGGCCCCATGTCCTGTGATGCTTGTGCTAACGTGGTGGTAGCTTCTGCTCTCCCGGGCCCCGAGGATCACCCGGGTTCGGCCCTGCATGTCCCCAGTGGTCTGTGACTCACAGGTCTTTGCCAGAGGGTGGAGCCTGGCTCCTGCACCCCTCCAAGCCCCTCGCCTGCTCTAGTGGCCATAGAGGCGCCTCTGTCAACTCTGCTGTGGAGCCAGGATGGCCGCACGCAGTGACTCAGCCTGGCTCTCTTCCTTGCACTGAGTAGGTGCCATAACTATTTGTTGAATGGAATTCTTGCCTCTGCTTGGGATTTTCCACTGAAGCCAAACGGCTGCTCAGGGCTCTGCCACAGATCTGCTTGCTTCTGCTTCTGCCCAATGTGCATGCGCCACCTCTCTTCCCTACCACACCCGTTTCTCCTCGCAGACACTCCAGATTGCCCCTTAAAAACACTATCTTGCCGAGTGCGTGCTCCCTGACCTTTGCCTGCTGCTCATTCGCTGTTGTTCCTTTCCCTGTGATGTCCAGGGCCTAGCTGAGGAAGCCGGACCTGAAGCAGAGTCCATCGTGGGGTCCTGCTGGCGTGCCCTGTGCCACAGAGGAGCTGCCTGCCACAGGCGGGGTAGAGGGCACTCATGTTGCGGATACAGGGTCTCTCACAGGCCAGGAGACCATGTGTGCTGGGTGCCCAGAGCAGGTCTGGCTTCGGTTCTCACTCTGGACTAAGGACTTCATAGCGCGGTAATCTACCCTACTCAGAGGAGCCGCCATGGCTCCCCAGCGCCTGGGGAGCTGAGCTTAGGCCATGCCTCCAGCATCCACAGGGCAACTGAGCCAGCTCATGCCTCCCCTCTCAGCCTCGTGCACCCAGGGGAGCATCACCCTCCTCACTGAAACAGTGTTTCAAGGCTGAGACAGGTTTGTCAGGTACATAGGTGGTAGGCTGCTTCCTCATCTAACTGCCGAGGAAATCGCAAGGAAATGTGTGACTGGCACATGAGCAGCCTAGGCCACGGAAGGGAGAGAGATTTGCAGGCCCCAACATTCCTGTTATAGATAAGTCAATAATAACAGCCAAGCTCTGTGGCTAAGTGTCCTTTCTGTGCTGCTCAACAACCGCTTGTTGGGGAGCCTCTTAGGATCTCTATTTTACAGATGCAGAAACTCAGGCACAGAGAGGTTATGCAACCTGCCAGAGGGTGCACAGCTAGTAAGTGTCGGAGCCAGATTGCAAACCCAGACAGTCCAGCTCCAGGGCCACGCTCTTAGCCACTGTGCTATAGTGCCTCACCTCCACTGCTGTAGTGTATCTGTCACGGGGATTTTGTGAGGACTAACGAAGGCCAAATATATAAGGTTGGTTTGTAAACCAGAAATTCTTTTGCAGACACTAACCAATTGTCAAGTATTTTGGAAATATTAAATCATGTCCGGCTCTGGCGATACAGTAGACAACGCAAGTATTTGCAAACTTCTCTTGAATCTGTTATTTTGAAACTCATCCTAAACTGAGGTGACGAAAATTTTCCCTCCTTTCACTTTGCAGATGAGTAAATTTTAATAGGATTGTCTAGATGGTAAATATTAGTCATTTATTTTTAAGATCAGTATCATCACCAAGTTCAGTCAATTCTTTGTTTTTAAAGAATTATTTCTTTTCTTTTCTTTTCTTTTCTCTTTTTTTCTTTTCTTCATTATTATCATTTTTTAATTTGACCATAGAGAAAGAAAGGGAAGTGAGAAAGCAAGCCACCAGGTCCAGGACTCAAACTGCCATCCACCATGTGGGAATCCAGCACTTCAACCACCACGCCACCTGCCAGCCCCCCAGTCAGCTTTTATCCCAAGGTGTCTCTCATGTAGAGCCCCTCCTTTCTGCTTCCTAGGGTATGATTCACAGCCGAGCCATCCTCACATCACATCTGAATCACGATGACAGTTTCACGGCCGTCTCTCTGCTTCTGGCCATTCTCATCTCACGTGCATCTTTCCCATAGCAGCTTAAAACTTCAACATGGTTTTCATCATTCCAGTGAATCCCAAAAGGGCTTGCATTATAGCCTGTGAGATAAGGCAGGAAACAGTAACAGGAAGTAGGATTATGAGGGAAAGAACTGGCAAATCTTTTATTATTCACTCATGATACAATTGCATACCTAGAAAACCCGAGAGAATTCGCTGAAAGGAAATGGAACTCGCAAGAATGTTTAAGGTGGCTAAAAAATAACTGCTGACACATATGTAGAACGTTACCCATATCCTACGGGCTCTGCGTGCATTACCCAGTTATTATTACCCTCGACTGTCACTGTCCTCATTTTGTAGGCCAGGAAACCAACGCAGTTCCGCAGCTTCCCCAAGGCCTGGTGGTTTGGCTCCTGTGTCTGCTGTTCAGCTGCTCTGACCTCAACAGCTTCATCTGCCAGCACCGAGAGGGGAAAATAGAGTCCTCATGGCTGTCAGAGGTGCCTGCCTTTCACTTGGTGCCTCACTTTGTCACCTGTGTCCTGTAGCAACCGCTCGTGCCCAGAGTCTCACCAAGTAGTCATCAGTTTCTGGTTCTTCTGCCACCAAGAACGGGATTCCCAGGCTGAACCTGGGGAGCAAATGGAGAGATGGGCTGCAATAGCCCGTTGTGAGCCTGGTTCGCAGAGGGGTCACTCTGCTTTTAGCAGACACAGCTAGAATCTCCCTAAAATCAAGCTCCATATTAAGGAGAGGGTCTTTGATTTATACTTCTGTGATTAGGAGGCCCAGCTGGGGAATTCCTCCTGCACAAGAAGATGGAGCCTCCTAAATGAATATTATAGCCTTCACTTCTTAGCAGAAAGTAAGTCGTTGTGGGAGTGCAGGCTGGGCCCAGAGAGCAACAGCAATGACCTCCCAATGTCTGTAGGACCAAAGGTGGTGTGGAAAGAGCACCACATGTGGAAGATCTGGCTCCGAGCCCTCCCTGGGCCACTTACTAAGTGAAGGGCAATAACGTGGGAGAAAAAGCCTAGAACAGTGCATGACACATAGTAGGTGCTCGTTACAATGTTCATCTGTAAAAACAGATCATAACCCTGCCTCACAGTCGGCAGTAAGATAGGATGAATATTCTGCCTGTGAAAGTTCTTAGGAAACTCTAAAATATTTGAACTGTTAAGAGTATTAGCATGATCTCAGGAATGTGATTATTTTATGAGGGAGAAAACCTCAAGCCAAAGGATGAGCCCTCGGCTGGCTGGGGAGTTTTCCTGGGCACGGCAAGTTCTAGACGGGTTCTCCAGAAACAGACCTAAAATCCCACAACCTGTTTCTCTCTAACTTTAATGAGGCCAGGAGCCAGGCTAAGCTTGTAAAGGACCCTCAAGAGGAACTCGAAGGCTGGAGCCCTTAGAGCTTCAGAGAATTTCTCAAGGACCAGCAAGTTCTGCTCTCAGAGGTTGTAGCTTAGCCTTCAGTGGGGAAAGCTGTGACTGCACAGGGAATTCCAGGGATCGCCACAGCTCTGCAAACTGACTCCCACAGACCAGAGGACAGACAGACAGACTGACAGGAGGACGATTCTCACTCTGGACTAAGGACTTCATAGCGCGGTAATCTACCCTACTCAGAGGAGCCGCCATGGCTCCCCAGCGCCTGGGGAGCTGAGCTTAGGCCATGCCTCCAGCATCCACAGGGCAACTGAGCCAGCTCATGCCTCCCCTCTCAGCCTCGTGCACCCAGGGGAGCATCACCCTCCTCACTGAAACAGTGTTTCAAGGCTGAGACAGGTTTGTCAGGTACATAGGTGGTAGGCTGCTTCCTCATCTAACTGCCGAGGAAATCGCAAGGAAATGTGTGACTGGCACATGAGCAGCCTAGGCCACGGAAGGGAGAGAGATTTGCAGGCCCCAACATTCCTGTTATAGATAAGTCAATAATAACAGCCAAGCTCTGTGGCTAAGTGTCCTTTCTGTGCTGCTCAACAACCGCTTGTTGGGGAGCCTCTTAGGATCTCTATTTTACAGATGCAGAAACTCAGGCACAGAGAGGTTATGCAACCTGCCAGAGGGTGCACAGCTAGTAAGTGTCGGAGCCAGATTGCAAACCCAGACAGTCCAGCTCCAGGGCCACGCTCTTAGCCACTGTGCTATAGTGCCTCACCTCCACTGCTGTAGTGTATCTGTCACGGGGATTTTGTGAGGACTAACGAAGGCCAAATATATAAGGTTGGTTTGTAAACCAGAAATTCTTTTGCAGACACTAACCAATTGTCAAGTATTTTGGAAATATTAAATCATGTCCGGCTCTGGCGATACAGTAGACAACGCAAGTATTTGCAAACTTCTCTTGAATCTGTTATTTTGAAACTCATCCTAAACTGAGGTGACGAAAATTTTCCCTCCTTTCACTTTGCAGATGAGTAAATTTTAATAGGATTGTCTAGATGGTAAATATTAGTCATTTATTTTTAAGATCAGTATCATCACCAAGTTCAGTCAATTCTTTGTTTTTAAAGAATTATTTCTTTTCTTTTCTTTTCTTTTCTCTTTTTTTCTTTTCTTCATTATTATCATTTTTTAATTTGACCATAGAGAAAGAAAGGGAAGTGAGAAAGCAAGCCACCAGGTCCAGGACTCAAACTGCCATCCACCATGTGGGAATCCAGCACTTCAACCACCACGCCACCTGCCAGCCCCCCAGTCAGCTTTTATCCCAAGGTGTCTCTCATGTAGAGCCCCTCCTTTCTGCTTCCTAGGGTATGATTCACGGCCGAGCCATCTTCACATCACATCTGAATCACGATGACAGTTTCACGGCCGTCTCTCTGCTTCTGGCCATTCTCATCTCACGTGCATCTTTCCCATAGCAGCTTAAAACTTCAACATGGTTTTCATCATTCCAGTGAATCCCAAAAGGGCTTGCATTATAGCCTGTGAGATAAGGCAGGAAACAGTAACAGGAAGTAGGATTATGAGGGAAAGAACTGGCAAATCTTTTATTATTCACTCATGATACAATTGCATACCTAGAAAACCCGAGAGAATTCGCTGAAAGGAAATGGAACTCGCAAGAATGTTTAAGGTGGCTAAAAAATAACTGCTGACACATATGTAGAACGTTACCCATATCCTACGGGCTCTGCGTGCATTACCCAGTTATTATTACCCTCGACTGTCACTGTCCTCATTTTGTAGGCCAGGAAACCAACGCAGTTCCGCAGCTTCCCCAAGGCCTGGTGGTTTGGCTCCTGTGTCTGCTGTTCAGCTGCTCTGACCTCAACAGCTTCATCTGCCAGCACCGAGAGGGGAAAATAGAGTCCTCATGGCTGTCAGAGGTGCCTGCCTTTCACTTGGTGCCTCACTTTGTCACCTGTGTCCTGTAGCAACCACTCGTGCCCAGAGTCTCACCAAGTAGTCATCAGTTTCTGGTTCTTCTGCCACCAAGAACGGGATTCCCAGGCTGAACCTGGGGAGCAAATGGAGAGATGGGCTGCAATAGCCCGTTGTGAGCCTGGTTCGCAGAGGGGTCACTCTGCTTTTAGCAGACACAGCTAGAATCTCCCTAAAATCAAGCTCCATATTAAGGAGAGGGTCTTTGATTTATACTTCTGTGATTAGGAGGCCCAGCTGGGGAATTCCTCCTGCACAAGAAGATGGAGCCTCCTAAATGAATATTATAGCCTTCACTTCTTAGCAGAAAGTAAGTCGTTGTGGGAGTGCAGGCTGGGCCCAGAGAGCAACAGCAATGACCTCCCAATGTCTGTAGGACCAAAGGTGGTGTGGAAAGAGCACCACATGTGGAAGATCTGGCTCCGAGCCCTCCCTGGGCCACTTACTAAGTGAAGGGCAATAACGTGGGAGAAAAAGCCTAGAACAGTGCATGACACATAGTAGGTGCTCGTTACAATGTTCATCTGTAAAAACAGATCATAACCCTGCCTCACAGTCGGCAGTAAGATAGGATGAATATTCTGCCTGTGAAAGTTCTTAGGAAACTCTAAAATATTTGAACTGTTAAGAGTATTAGCATGATCTCAGGAATGTGATTATTTTATGAGGGAGAAAACCTCAAGCCAAAGGATGAGCCCTCGGCTGGCTGGGGAGTTTTCCTGGGCACGGCAAGTTCTAGACGGGTTCTCCAGAAACAGACCTAAAATCCCACAACCTGTTTCTCTCTAACTTTAATGAGGTCAGGAGCCAGGCTAAGCTTGTAAAGGACCCTCAAGAGGAACTCGGAGGCTGGAGCCCTTAGAGCTTCAGAGAATTTCTCAAGGACCAGCAAGTTCTGCTCTCAGAGGTTGTAGCTTAGCCTTCAGTGGGGAAAGCTGTGACTGCACAGGGAATTCCAGGGATCGCCACAGCTCTGCAAACTGACTCCCACAGACCAGAGGACAGACAGACAGACTGACAGGAGGACGATGGGAAGGGGCTGTGGGTCGCATACCACACATAGAAGGGATGGCTCTGGGTTGCCCTGAATTTCTGCTAGGTACTTCATTGCCAGCTAACCCTCCTGATGGCGTGAAGCGCTTGCTACTTTACAGTTGAAGACACACGGGGTTGGCAGTCCTTATCCGAGTCACACAGCTCTGCAGAGCGGCCGTGGGGAATAGAACCAGTTCTGTCAGGTTCAATGCTCAAGGTCTGTCTGTCAAGTGGTGGGGCTTCCAAGTAACATCATCTCTCTCTATGTCTTCCTCCCCACCAGTTTTATTTTAAATTATAGAGCACCCCTTATCCGAAAATCTGAAATCCAAAATGCTCCCGAATTCAGACCTTTTTGAGTGCTGATGTGATGCCATGAGAGGATAATTCTATGCCTGACCTCCTGTGCTAGGTCTTACATTATATATAAAAATAATGTATAAAATAACCATCAGGCTCTATGTGTAATCGTATATGAAACAAATAAATTCTGTTTTAGACTTGGTTCCATCCCTAAGATATTATGTATATGCAAATATTCCAATATCTGAAAAAATCCAAAATTCTAAGTATTCTGGATAAGGGATACATAACCTGTGTCTTGACCATTTTTAAGTGTACCCCTCATTGGAGTTAAGCAGATCCACATTGAGTGCAACAGAGCTCTAGAATTTTCCATCTGAGATGCCATCCTGAGACTTCCATAACAACTCCCCATTTGTCTCTACCCCAAACCCCTAGCAACCACCATTCAATGTTCTGTGTCAATGAGTTTGAGACTCTGGACACCTCACCTACGTGGAATCAGACAGTACTTGTCTGCCTGCGACTGACTCTTTCTCTTAGCGGAATGTCTTCAAGGTTCACCCATGTCGCACCATGTGACAGGGTTCCCTTCTTTTTTAAGGCGGAATACTATTCTGCTGTATGTAAACACCACTTTTCCTTTATCATTCCCCCTTTGTTGCACATTTGAGTTGGTTCCACCTCTTGGCTATTGTGAATGATGCTGCATTGGACATGAGCAAGCAGTGTGAGTTTTTAAAAGAAAGACATTTGCATGCATGTACGCATGTACACAGAGGGAGCCACATCAAGTATGGCGAGTGTGCTCCCCTGCTGAGCACAGATAACCAGGCATAGGCTGCCTTTGGGTATACCTTAGAGCAAACCAACATTTTTTTTTTAAAAAAAAAGAATTATTTTGGGACCAGCAGTTAGCGTAATGGCTATGTCGCTGGACTCCCACGTAGTTGACCACGGTTCATGTCCCGGACCTGGTGGCTTAAAACTCACGCCAGGCGCTGTGTGCGTGCATGCCCAAGATCCTGGGAGGAGAATGGAGGAGAAGGGATTGTGGCGTGGCCATCCCCCCTGGGGGGTGATTTCTCGCTTTCTGTCTCTCTGTCTCTCTCTGTCTATCTGGCGAGCACATGTGCCCTATGGCAAAAACCTCTCAAAAAAATTATTTTATTTAATGTTATTTATTTATTTTAATTTGACCAGAGAGGGACAGAGCAAGAAAGCGAGAGAGAGAGAGAGAGGGAAAGTAAGAAAGCAAGCCACCAGGTCTGGGACTCGAACCACAGTTGATCATGTGGGAGTC
>NW_006159750.1:5802702-5827023 GCF_000334495.1 Tupaia belangeri chinensis
ACATAGCCATTACGCTAACTGCTGGTTCCCGGGAGCAAACCAACTTTTAAAAGTAATCATGTGTTCATAAAATAGCATTAGGTTTTAAACACTGTTATCCAATTAGTAGAACATTAAAATGCAATGGAAAAATTTTTAAACATTTGAAATGTTTTGCCGAGTTCTGAATAGTGAGTCTATTTTATTAATTAAGCCAGTTTGGGACGTAAGCCTTGTTTTATTAGCTTTTTGTTTGGAAGCTGTCAGATTTTCTCAGGGTTGCACAGTGGCGTTTTGCCATGAGGCTGATTTCTGCCATGGGTATATTTGGAAGGACAAAGTCCCTCTTAAAAGATGGCTTGTTTTACTCAGAACGAGGGTATCAGGGAAGCCTCAGGCCAGAGGTTTGCGAACAGTAAGAAATACAATACATTTTATATCACAGTCCTGAGCACATAGCACATGTGGCGAGCGGAGGCCAAAGTTCCATGAAACAATACTTCACCTCATTCCTCCTTGTACACTCATAGTTTCCAGTTCACTGCTACTCAGAGTGTGGTCCCTGAACCGCTTATCACCGGCTAAGGAGAAGTACAGAAATGAAGAGTAAGTTTCAGCACATGAAAAGATGACAACATCATTAACCATCAGAGAAATGCAAACCAAAACCACAAATGCAAACCAATACCATTTCACACCCAGCCGGGTGGCTACAATAAGAAAGCTAATAGTAAATGTCTACAAGAATGTGGGGAAATTTGAACCTGCATACATTGCTGATGGGAATGGAAAATTGCAGCTGTGGTGGAAAAAAGTCTGGCAGTTCCTCAAAAAGATAAAGATAGAGTTATCACATGGCCCAGCAAGTCTACTCCTAGGTGTATACCCCAGAGGAATGAGAATGTGTGTCTACCCAGAAACTTGTACGTGAATGTTCGGTGGGCAGATAATGGACAACCCAAACGTTCAGCTCATGAGTGGATACACAAAAGGCGAAATAGTCATCCAGTGGAAGAAAAAGAAACAAAGTTCTGAAACATGCCAAGCATGGATGACCTTGGAAAACTTTATGCTAAGAAAGAAGTTGGTCACACATATTGTGTGACTCCATTTACATGAAATGTTCAGAATAGGCAAATCCATGGAGATAGAAAGTAAAGTAGCGGTTGTCAGGGCTGGGTGGGGATGGAGGTCTGAAGGAAACGAGGATTACTTGCTAAAGGGTGGAAGGTTCCTTCTAGAGTAATGGAAATGTTCTAAAATTGATTGTTGTGAGAGTTGCATGACTCTGTGTCTATACTAAAAACCATTCAGTTGTATACTTTTTTTTTTTTTTAGTTTGCTATAGGGCTCATGCGCTCACTCAAGAGAAACAGAGAGAACTAGAGAGAGAGGGAAAGTGAGAAATCACACTCACCCCCCCCCACCCCAGGATGGATGGCCATGCTACAATCCCTTCTCCTTCGTTCTCCTCTCAGGATTTTGGGCACACATGCATATGTGTCTAGCAGGAGAGTCAAGCCACTGGGTCCGGGATCTGTACTGTGAAATTGTCCATGTGGGATCTAGCCACCTTAACCTCCATGCCACCTGCTGGCCCCAGTTGTATACTTTTTAAAATTTGTTTATTTCTTTCTTCCCTGAGAGAGAGGGACAGAGAGAGAGACAGAGAGAGACAGACACTCCCAACAGGGTCAACACCCTTGATGCACCCCAGCCTTAGCCAGCCTGAATCACAGGCATGCTTGTGTGCTAGGTGTGCACAGGGAGTCCTCAGAACCCAACCTCAGGACCTTCCCGTTGGGCCTGGCATTATAGTGTGGTGTTACCTCTGAGGCACTGACTGACCTTGAACTGTACTTCTTCTTTTTTTTTTGAGAGGTTTTCGCTATAGGGCACATGCGCTCTCCAGACAGACAGAGAGAGACATAGAGACAGAAAGCAAGAAATCACTCCTCAGGGGGGATGGTCACGCTGCAATCCCTTCTCCTCCATTCTCCTTTCGGGATCTTGGGCACTCACGCACACGTGCCCGGCGTGAGAACTGTACTTCTTAGATAAGCAACTTGTACATATATAAATTGTATTTCAGTAATGTTGATAAAAAAAAGAGTATTATAAACTTACAGCAATTTGACATTACTGTGACATCTAAGAACATGATTTTTTTCTAGTAATTAATTTTTTTTTGGAAAGGTTTTTACTACAGGGCGCGTGCGCTCACCAGACAGACAGAGAGACAGAAAGCGAGAAATCACCCCCCGGGGGGATGGCCATGCCGCAATCCCTTCTCCTCCATTCTCCTCTTAGGATCCTGGGCATGCACGCACACGCGCCCAGCGTGAGTTTTAAGCCACCGGGTCCGGGACGCAAACTGCGGTTGACTACGTGGGAGTCCAGAGACATAGCCATTATGCTAACTGCTGGTCCCACTAGTAATTAATTTTTATTGTATTTTACAAAGTTTTTTAAAAAAGAAAAAAAGCAGATCCTCAACCAGAGTTGGCATTGTTCTAGTCTAGTTTGTTATTTAAAAACAAAACAAAACAAAACAAAAAACTAGTTCTCAGACAGTAGTCATTACTCATTAATGGTTGTGACCTATCGTTTGAAAATACTGCCCTGGGGGTAGCCTCCCAACAAGCCAAGTTTGGCGACCTTAGTAAGCTGTCCAAGGTGAGGGGAGCGGTCAGGATATACTGACCGGGCTGAAGGGTGACTTGACTTCTGTCCACTCCTCCTGCCCCATCCGTCGTGTGTTTTCTCGTAGGCCCTCTGCCCCAATCTCTCTCTCTTTTTAAAAGTTTACTTTTGATTTCTTCAATGACTAAGAGAGAAAGAGAGCACTCCCAACAGGGTCTTGACACTGATCCACCTTCAGCTTTAGCCACTCCTTGCCCCTATCATGGGCAAGGACACGCCTGGCATACTAAGGGAAGCTCCGGACTTGAACCAGGAACCTTTCTCATGGAGCATCACATTTCACCACCACATCTCCATCCGGCCCCTTTCGCTCCAATATTCCCCAACAACACACTTCCTTAGACACACCATGCTAGATCGGGTTTCATTGTCTTTGCAAACAAAGTTTCTTCTGCCAGGAGTGACATCATGGCAGTGCCAAGTATCTGGAAAATACCTGCCCTTCTCCAAGTGGCAGCCCCGATCCCATCTTCTCTGTACCCAGAGCTGCTTCCTCTTTGCTTCTCTCCCCCATGTCCGTCAAGACAGACGTTGCACAGCATGGCAGTCACATGTTTGCTGGTCTGTCTGCCCCAAGATGTGGATTTCTGAGGGCAGGTAGGGCCTTTTGTTTGTTATTATTGTTTTCTTCTTTTTTTGAGAGAAATTTTTGCTATAGGGTGCATGTGTTCGCTGGAGAGACAGTGAGACAGAAAGCAAGAAGTCACCTCCCCCAGGGAGGGTTGGCCACACTGCAATCCCTTCTCCTCCATTCTCCTCTCGGGATTTTGAGTACACAAGCACATGTGCCCAGCATGAGTTTCAAGCCTCTGGGTCTGGAGCCATGGTCAATCAGGTGAGATTCCAGCAACATAACCATTACACCATCTGCTGGCCTCAGTTGGGGCCTTTTGTTCATCTGGGCATTCTGGCCCTCACAAAGGGGCAGATCTATTGTCAGTGACTGGCAGGTGCCGTGGTGGCTAAGGCAGCTGGACTCCCACATGGCCTACAACGGTTCGAGCCTTGGACTTGCCAGTTTGCTTTCTCACTTTCCGTCTCTCTCTTACTCTACTCTCTACTAGTACCCTCTCTAGTCCAATTAAAAAAAAAAAACCACAAATATAGCACAGTTCATCTCCGTTCTTCTTGTCTGCTCCACCAGACACAGAGCCAGGCAAAGCCCTCCATGTAAGATCTCGTCCATCCCACATTCCTGGCCTGGACTCTGTCCTTCCCTTGGGTTTCTGGGCCACACTACCCAGGCAGGGTGATGTGATGACTCTGTTTCCTGGCTGTTTATTTTCTTTCATTCCTTGCATCTTCCATCTCCCCACGGACTAACTTTTCTTTCTGTTTCATACTAATCACGTGGGGTTACAATGATCATTTCCAGGCCTCTTCATTATGGGAAATTCTTATGTTGCACTGTGCTTCTCAGGGGCAAAGTGTTAGTATCTAATCATGTTACTCAAAAGAGAACTGTTATTTTTCTCCCCTGCTACTTGGCCTGATTTTTTTTTTTTTTTGTCCAGCTGGACCCAGGTTACTACCCAGTTACGGTACACACAAAAAGTGTTGTTAATCTTGTTTCTTGCACTCACTCTCAAGTACATGACCATTTAGTTGTATTAAAGTGCTGGGGCTGGCAGGTGACTTGGTGGTCAAGGTGCTGGATTCCCCCAAGGCTAAACATGGTTCAAGTCCTGGACCTGGGGGCTTACTTTCTCACTTTCCCTTTATTTCTCTCTCTCTCTGGTCAAATTTAAATGATAATAATAATAATAAATAAAATAAATAATTAAATAATTCTAAAAAACCCAAACACACACACACACACACACACACACACAGCAGCCCAAAACCTAAAATGTCAGATTACTCCTGGCTTGAGGAGTGCAGCATAAATGATGAGAGACCATAAGACCGAAATACATTGCTAACATGATTTAGAAAGGCACCAAATCCCATCTGGCCAGATTAGAGTCCATCTAGATTTCATTGCTATTCACCACTTTCAGGCTGAGGTGGGCCCGTGTTTGCTCCTGCCACAGCGACCGAGCAGTACGGCAGCCAGCATATCTCAGAGCCGGGGCTCTGGGGGCGAACCACGGAGTTCATACGCTGGCTCTGTTACCACAGCAGTGACAGTGGGCACGCTCCTTCATTTCTCTGTGCTCCTGTTTCCTTTCCGTAAAATGGAGACGGTATTTGCATACATCCCATAGGGCTGTTGTGAGGACTAAACGAATTAATATAAACAGGGCTCATAACTCTGAGCATGGCTGGAAGTGTGTGCTCAATAGATTTTAGCTATTTTCAGCTGTTTCTGAAAGCCTACTCTGCAGGTACTCACCAGAGCTCAAGGGCCGAGCAACAAGTAAACAGGAATTCAATTCTGAGGCCAATCGTACATTGGGCCTTGCCTCTTGGTAGAGACACTTGATAACTCATTTGATTTTTATAACGATCTTATGAAGTACATTCTGTTATCCCATTTTATAGTAGTTAGGCTCAGAAACATTTGGCGGGGAGGCAGAATCAAACAATACTACAGTCCAGGGCCAGGCAGGGTGTGGTGGTTAAAGCAGCAGGATCCCGCATGGCTGACTCCAAGGTTTGAGTCCTGGATCCAGTAGCTTGAGAAACAAGTTGGGCACCTGTGCGTGCATGCCCAAAATCTCAAGAGGAAAACAGAGGAGAAGGGATTGTGGGATGGCCATTCGCCCAACAAGGAAGGGTGATTTCTTACTTTTCCCCCTCTCTCTTTCAAGATGTCTTTCTCTGTGTCTTATCACAAAATTAAAAAATGACAAATGCCCTACCCAAAGTAGGGCAAAATAACCAATGATTTAAGGTTCTGTCCACAGTTTCTCTCACTCAAGACTAGAGTGCACGTGAGTAGGAGGTGTTGCTTGATGACCCATCACAGGATGTGAAAATGCTGACTGGAGCTGGCTCCTGAAGAACACTCTTGTTTTAGTTGAGTGAGAGCCTTGCCAGGTAGCCTCTCAGGTTAGCCTGTAAGCCCTCAGAGGACTCCGTGAGAGAGGAATTGTAACATCCCCAATTTATAGCTGGGGCCTTGAGCCAAGTCAGGTGGCCAGTGAGCCATAGAGCAGTGTCTGGAACTTAAGTCCTTTGATGACCGTGACCGATGACCACAGGCAGTTCCGCCTGCTCAGCACGGCAATGGCCTTGACACTTGAGACCTCTGCACCGGCCGTGGTGCTCTTCCAGGGGAGTACAATGAGTACACTCGCATGCCCCAGTGCCATTGACCAAGAAGGTGCCAGACTCGGGCTCTTGCATACGCGTCCATTCTGCTGGGGTAACTGGGTGGGGACGTGGGTGTGGCAGTCAGTCAGCTCTTCACAGACCCCTCTCTCCTGGTGAGTTCTGCCTTGGCGACTTTTTCCACAGCGGTCCTCTGGTGGGACCATGTTAATTCATCAAAGAGGGTCTCATAACCCTGAGTCTATAAAGGACAGCGACTGCAGTAGTCATCTCCTCCCTCCTGGTCAACACACGATGTGTGTTTATTAAATTGAATTTTATTGATTCTGACTCCTATCCCAATCCCCAAAATTTCTCACGAGTCACATACGATCTGAACCTGCTTGTGGAAATTCCAGTAATGTTTACTTATTCCTTTATAGATGACCTTGAATCATGTGTAGAAGTTGCTCACTTAGTGAGTTTTAAGTGGAAATTTAAACTTGCCTAGAATAAGTCTGGGTTGCACCCGGTCATAACATCACTGATTTTATTTTATTTTGTTTTGTTATTTTGGCTATGAAGCACCCACATTTGCTGGGGTCAGCAGGAGAGAAAGTGAGAAATCGCCCCCCATGGGGGATGGCCATACTACACTCCCTTCTCCTTTTCACCTCTCAGGATTTGGGGCATGCACGCACACATGCCTGACCTGCTTTTCAAGATACTGGGTCTGAGACTCGAACTACTCAATAAACCATGTGGGATCCAGCCGCCTTAAGCACCGTGCCACCTGCTGGCCCCGCATTATTGTTTTTTTACCTCCATTCCCACAACCCTTCACTAACCCACCTTGAGAGCAGGACTGATGCTTTTAGCAATGTGGCTCCAGTGTCCAACGCAGAGCCTGGCACATAGCAGAAGCTAAATAAACGTTCGCTGGGTGCAGAAGACATGAAAGAATGAGAGAGGACCGAAGATGGATAGGCTGATGGCAACATGATCGCACACACGTGTAGCTCTGTGGCCGGCTGGGTGGAAGAGCCCGCAGTAATGATGGGCTGCTCTGCGCTGCGGTTGTTAGCTACTTACTCAGGACCTGGGTGAGTTAAAGGTTTGCTGGACGAACCAGAAAATCTCAACTCTTGATTGACTTTGAAAATAGAAGTGTAACTAAGAGCTTTATGCTTTAATTAATACTTACTTTACAAGCTGCCATTTAGTTGGCTTTGTTTCTCAGTGATGACGTACATTTCAGGTAGGTACGATCAATATCCCTTTAACGAACCCTGGTCAAACCTTGGCCTATAGGGACTGCCTAAACTTAGGCAGAGATTTGGCTCCACTGCAGCTGCCAGCATGCCTCAGTACCCCTAAGCGGTGTCGTTGTGCTTCTGCTCCCAAGATAGAGCTTCCGGAGCAAAGGCAATTTCTGCCCCTGCAGAACATCCTCCCTCTCTTGATAGGTCAGAGACGTTTTGAGGGTGAATGGACCGGACCGATTACCCTCAAGTAGGGCTGCAGGTAAGGCTTCAAGTTACCTATTCATGTATTTTGGCAGCAAACCTGTCTGAAGGTGGTGTCCTCTGTCCTTGCTGACGCCTTGCCAACCTTCTCTGTGGCCTCTGCCAACCAAGTCTCTGTCTGCCTTGTTCTCTGCCCTGTGCCCACATCTCCAGGTCATGCAGGGCCTGGCTGGTCGCCCGTGTCTATTCTTGTTCCTGCTACTCCAGTTCTGACCTTCTTGCTATTCAGGCCTACCCAGTCCATTTAGCACAAGGCCCAGGGTCCCGTAGTCAGCTCTGACTGGTAGAATGTTCTGCGTAGTGACAAGCTGCACTCCTGCTAGTGGAAAGTCCACCAGCTGCTTCCATTTCCATCCCCTGGGGCAACAAAGACTAAGTCTACTCTGTCTTCTGCATGTGGGTCCCCAGTGTTGGAGACAGCTAATGCATCCCTTTGAAATGTCCCTGGGTCAGCCAGGTGGTGTGGTGGGTAAGGCAACTGAATTGCACATGGTTGACCACATGGTTCTAGTCCCGTGTGCATGCGTGCATACCCAAAATCCTGAGAGGAAAATGGAGGAGAAGAGATTACGGTGTGGACATGCCTTCTGGGGTGACTTTTCACTTCCTTTCTCTGTCCCTCTCTGTCTCTGAGGAAATGCACACACACTCTATCGCAAATTTTAAAAAATAATAAGAAAAAAAGACTTTTCCTTACCAGGCTGACAGGTCCAGTTTCAGCAGTAGTTTCCTGGGGTATTTATTTTCCAGATCCTCTGCCACTTTCTGATTTTCTGTATTTCCTTTTTTTTTGAGTTGTTAGAGGGCGCATGCCCTTGCCAGAAAGAGGCAGAGGGAGAAAGTACTCTCCATGGGGCATGGATACTGCAACCTCTTCTCCATTTCTCCATCCTATCTGAATTCCGGGCATGCAGGCACACACGTGCCCAGATGTTTTTCAAGCCACTGGGGACAGGATTTGAACATCATGGTTTGTTTGAACATCATAGTTTGCCATATGGGACCTAGCTCCCTTAACCACTAAGCTACAGGGCAGGGCCTGTGGTATGTCTTCTTGAGGAGCTTTTTAGAAGACCAGTAAACTATCTCAGATTGGAGGAGACAAAGGAGACATGACAGGAAATGCTATGTGGGAGCCTGGATTTGATCCTGGACCCAAATCGGCAATTAGTGGGACAATTGACTTAATTTGGATAGGATCTGTTCCTCCCTTAACAGTATCAATGTCCATTTCCTAGTTTTTTGATCACTGAACTATGGTTGTAGGTGATGTTAACATTTGGGAAAGCTTAGTGAAGGCTATACAGAAACTCTGCAACTTTCTTTGAAATCCAATATTATTTTTTAAAAATGTTTTTTAAAAAGTTTTTTAAAAAATAGGATCAGTTGTGGTGTGGTGGTTAAGGTGGCTGGATCCCACATGGCCGATTGTGAGACTAGAGTCCCAGACCTGGCAGCCTGAGAAACACACCAGGTATGTGTGCATACATGTCCAAAATCCTAAAAGGAGAAATGGAGGAGAAGGGATTGTGGCATGACCATTCCTGGTGGGGGAGTGCTTTCTTACTTTCCCCTCTCTTTCACTCTGTCTGTCTCTGGCAAGTGCAGGTGCTCTCCTGCAAAACTTCTTTAAAAGTTAAAAAAAATAGTCTTTCAAATGTCCTGTTGAATTTGCATGGTGTCGATTTAGCTAAGTGGACCTGAAGTGATCAGAATGCCTTTTTGTACAGAGTCTAGGATTGGCGGGGGTCATGAGAGACCTGTGTGTGCGAGCAGGAGGGCCGAAGTAGAGGAGTGCTGCAGGGTCTAGGTGGGCAGAGGGGCTGTCGTGGTTGCTGTGGTCGCTACTTCTCTGCTGGCTCAGCTTGTTGCTGCAGAGCACGGGGCAAGTACAAGTGATAGACTTCTGCTTCTTTGACTCCCGGGTCAGGTGTGTTCTAGCTCCTTCCATGAGGAAAGGCACTACATGGAAGGAATCTTGGAATCTTAAGGGTGTGGTTCCATATTTAACATATAGCATTTTCTTGGAAACTGCCTTTCTCTTCTCCCCAACACCTTCACTGTATCACTTCTGTGTATCAAAGTCAGTCATGGGGCCAGCAGGTGGCGTGGTGTTTAAGGTGGCTGGATTCCCACATGACTGACCATGGTTCGAGTCCTGAACCTAGCAGCTTGCTTTCTCACTTTCCTTCTTTCTCTGGTCAACTTCAAAAAAAATAATAAAAATAAAATAATGACAATGAATAAAATTAAATTAAATAATGAAAAGTCAGTCATTAATAATCTTATTTTCCCAGTGAACCCTTCGGTGACCTATATTAAAATCTTTTTAATCCGTTGGTAAGAAACCTGATTAATGAATTAGTCATTCTTAGTACACCTATACAATGTGGTCTACAATTCGGTTACCTTTTTGAGCTACCAGGTCATGTTGCTGTCTCCTTTAAGCTAATGTCAGCTATAAGCTCCAGAATTTTTCCCATAAATTGCTCTCAATCCAGGTCTTCCAGTTCATTCTTGCAATTGACCTTTGGAATTTGAAGTTTTAATTTGACTTTGCTCTCTATAAAATTTCATCTTAGGGTTTTCAATTTGTTCTAACTATCCTGACTAAATTGAATATGAGATCTGTCTGTCATAATAGTTATCCCTAGCAAGTTTGAATTACTTCTACTTTGATAAGAATATATCAAAAGTCTTGTTCATGTCACTACAGAGGACAGAGGCATGATTCTTTCTGTGGGTCAACATCCATCAGTCAGTCCAGTTGGATGTTAAGCTGGCTGAAAACATTTTCTTATACTACCATCTAACCCACATTTGTCTAGCTTATCCACAAAAAATATTATAAGATGTTGTCATTTCATCATTTTCTTGATTTATCAGAACAGATAAGATATCTGTTTAATAATTTGCAAGTAGTATAACTTGTTTTTCCAGCTTAGGATTCAAATAAGATTCTTGTAGCTTCTTACTTTGCAGACTAACCTCTTGAATCCCCATATGCCCAGACCAATCAGCTTCCAGGGCTGTTGTAACATACCACAGACTTGGTTGCTTAAAACAACACAAATTTAATCTCTTGCAGTTCAGGAAGTCAGAAGTCTGCAATAAAGGTGCTGGTATGGTTGATTCCTTCTGGAGAGACTAGGAATATCTATCTAGTACATGTCTTTCTCCTAGTTTCTGGTTTGCAGGCTGCTACTGTTGGGTAAATGTTTGCCTCCCGAAGGATCATGTTTTAGAGTTTGGTCCCCAGTGTAGTTGTACTGGGAGGTGGTGAGATCTGTAAGGGGTGAAGCCTAGCAGGAGGTGTTTGGCTTGTGGAGGAATGGTGCTCATGAACGGATCAGTGCTATCTTACCAGACAGAATAAGTTTTGTCTCTCTCTCTCTCTGGACATGACTGTTGACTGTCCTGCTTCTCTTGGTCGTATGTGGCCATCAAAGACCAACTAATTGCCAGCTCCCGGCTCCTGGACTTTCCAACCACCAGAATCATAAGTCAAATAAACCTCTATTGTTTATAAATCGCACAGTCTCAGGTATTTCTGCTAGAAAAATAGTAACAGACTAAGACATACGTGGTCTTTGGCCTTGCTGGCCTTACAGCTGTATCGCTCCAGTCTCTGCCTCTTGGTCACATGGCCTTCTTCCCCGTGTGTACTCTCATCTCATAAGAATACCAGTCATATTTGATTCAGGGCCAGCCCTAATCCAGTAGGACTTTGCTTTAACTAGTCACATCTTCAAAAGCCTTATTTCTAAAGAAGGTCACATTCTGAGGTTCCAGGTGACACAAATTTTGGAAGGACACACTTCAGGCTAGTATACAAAATAAGCAAAATCTTCTATCTTGCTGGCTGTGTGAGGCAGTGCAGTTTGTGCAGCAGATGACTGAGGGAACCTGGGCGCTCTCTCTGCTGCCATCTATACCACTGCTGAAAACAGAAGGCCCCACACAGCTTCTGCAACTCGGATGCCAGCAGGCAGCTCTCTGCACAGGCAACAATGTCTTTCCCCGTGTCATGTTTAGACAAGAATGCACCACACAGAGGCTCCTACCCACAAACTCTCTCTGCTGGGCAGCTGGACTGGGAGGATGCTTCGGCCTCAGCCACATAGCATGCCAGAGGACAATGCAGTCACCATTTCACACTTCCTCTTCCCGTCCTTAGTTTTCCCCTTAGGAAGGGGGATTGTTGAACATTTCATCCACCCGTGCATTCAGCTGTGACCATTTCAGCCCACGTGATAGGTAGTAATATTTAGCCTCAAAAGAGAAGACAGGGGTTCTGATCCTTTTTCTCCCAGGAGGATCCTGGAATCTGTATAAATCTGCCCCACTGCTTCCAGCAACCAGTTCTTCACACCGAGAAATATGGAGGACAGCCTTTGCCCCACTGCACATAGGGAATAATTGTCCAGCCACAGCCTCGTCTCAGGATAATGGCGCCTAGCTGTCTACATTTACATAACTGAAGGAGGCCATTCACACAATTGTTCTAAGAACAAAGACTTCCTCCAAGGAGACGGGCTGCCTCATCTCGCTAGCTGGCAACTTTTAAATGGCAGTTTACTGGCATAGAAAGATATGAAATTCCACTTTCTAGGCACTCCATTACAAACCTATTCCGTATTTGTATGATGAATTAAATTCGAGTTTGAGTCGGAGGTCATTCGATTTTCCCCATTCTCACATTCTTTCCTTTTGAAAACTGACAAACATTTCACACTTCCCTGGCTATTGGCTCCTTTCCCAAATTTCTCAGAAATCATAGACAGCGGTCTGCAATCACATCCCCAGTCCTGATGAGATTCATCTCAACCCGGAGCTCGCTTCATGTGGCCAAAGTCTCCCACCACCTCTTCACTCATCCTGCACTTGACGTGCTTCTGGAGGAATTTGCTGTTATACTTCCCAGTCTGACAATTCCGCTTCCTGAGGGAGAGCAACATTATACATTTGAAATTTTGTTTCTTCCCCTAAGAGTGGAGCCGGGGCTCTTCCTTATTTTTCTTGCTCTAAATACTTTTCTAAAACACAGTTTCTGTGGTTTCTGTCATTTGTTGGTAGTGAGCTCATTTCACACGTTAGTATTCCTGACACCAGTCTTACGGGTCTGCGCTGGGCCTTGGCGTCTGCTCCTGGCCCTCGGCCCTCTCTCACTGTTGTACTTGCTCACCCTGTATTTGAGGTGCTTTCTTTCAGGGCTCCCTCCTCACTTCCCTACCCACCTTCCTTTTCAATGAGGTTATTAGTTATTACTTGTTCTACACGTATTTGTCGGGTACCTACTATGTGCTAGGCACAGCTGCTATGTCAAGGGACAAAACCAGATGCAATGCCTGCTCTTACCAACTCAGAGAAGCAGCTAGTACCCAAATAATTACACAAATCAATGCCAGGGATCTTCATAATGTTCACAGAAAGTACATCTTAGGAAAAAACTCTGGATGGATTTCAAAGATCCTCCCCCTATTAAAATAAATTCATACTTTAATTCCATTTTCCTCATTTGTTTCCTAAGTCCTCCTTATAGTCAGCCTTTCATATCCATGGGCTCTGCATCTGTAGATTTAACCAACTGTGGATGTAGCTGGCGATGCCAATGAAATACGGGAAATAGGCTCCCTATAAGAGAAAAACTAAAGAAATGTATCTATGCATTTTCCTTGTCACTTCATTCTGATACTAAGCTTACTTACGAGTCATCTGTAGATGATTTAAAGTATACAGAAGACTGTGTGCAGGTTATATGCGAATGCAACACTATTTTATATATGGATCTTAAACTTCCTTGGATTTTAGAAGCTGAGGAGTTCCTGAAAGCAATCACCTCAGCGCACAAAGGAATGACTGCACAACATTACAGCTATGAGCCCTGTGCAGAAGAGGCACGTAGTACATGGTTATCTCCCAAATTCACAGTTCATCTTAAGGTTTATAAAGAGGTTTTATTTTCTTTCTTAAATCTAGGTAAGGGAAGGATCATGGAGCTCTAAAAGATAAATAGGAAGGATTTACTAAACACAAAAGGGGAGAAAGAAACAATGCAGTTATAAAATGGACAAAAGATCTGGACACCTCAGCCCAATACACAGATGGCAAATAAGCATATGAAAAGGTGCTCCATGGCACAGGCACAGGCGCCAGGAAATTGCAGACTAAAGCAACAAAGCAGCTCAGCCCACAGCTCAGCCCGCCATGCCGTTGGCACAAGTGGTAGGGTGCCATTGTCCATGGCTGGGCTCCATGAAAGGCCTGGGCTGGGCTCCTGAACCAACCTAAACAGACTGGGCAGGGTACCCACACCTACAACACTAGCTAACCAGAGGGCGGTGCAGGAGAGCGGCGACGTGGCAAGACCTTGTCAAAAATGCCTACCCCCTCTCTTTCATAAAACAGACAAACGAAAACCCAATGAGATACACCTATTAGAATGGCTAAAATCCAAAGCACTGACGACAGCACATGCCGGTGAGGATATTGGGGCAAAAGGAACTTTGATGTATGGTTGTTGGGAATATAAAATGAGGCAGTCATGTTGGAAGACAGTTTAGCACTCTCCCGTAGAACTAAACATGTTCTTCTACAACCCAGCGGTCACGCTCAGGGGCGTTACCCCCGTCCATGCAAAAACCTGCATACAGATATTTATTTATTTATAGCTTCCAAAATATGGAAGCGACTAAGACATTCTGCAATAGATATTGGATAAATAAATATTATATACAATGTAAATGAATGAGCTTTCAAGACATGACTACATGAAGAATCTTAAAAGTACACTGCTAAGTGAAAGAGGCCAACCTGAAAAGATTACAAACCATATGATTCCAACTGTATGACATTTTGGAGAAAGCCAAAATATGGAGGCAGTAAAAAAAAATCAGTGATTGCTAGGGACTTGGGGAGAAGAAAGGATGAGTTGGTAAAGAATGAGGGATTTTTAGGGCTATGAGGCAATTTTGTATGATATTACAAGGGTGAGTACCTACCATTTGTCTAGATCCATAGCCTGTACAACCCAAAGAGGGAACCATAATATAAACTATGAACTTTGGGTGATACTGATGTGTCCATGCCGGTTAACTGATGGTAAGAAAGGTACCACACTGGTTTAGGACGTTGATGGTGGAGGAGGTTGTGTGCGTATGGGATGAAGGTGGGAGTGGAACAGGGTATGTGAGAACTCTCTATATCCCACTCAATTTTACTGTGAATCTGAAACTGCTCTAAAAAAAGTCTATTTTTTTTTTTTGCGGGGGGTGGGGAGGCTGGCAGGTGGCATGGTAGTTAAGGGCACTAGACTCCCATGGCTGACCACGGTTGGAGTCCCAGATCTCACGGCTTGCTTTCTCACTTTGCTCTCTCTCTCTCTTTCTGTCCTTCTCTAGTCAAATGAAAAGAACTAGAAGAAAAAGAAAGAAACAATAAAAAAAGAAGAAAGGAAGAAAGAGATAAAGAAGAAAGAGAAAGAAAAAAAGAAAGTTAAATAAAATAATTCTTTTTTTAAAAAAAAAGTCTATTAGTTTTTTTTTTGTTTGTTTTGTTTTTTGTTGTTTTTTTTTGTTTGTTTGTTTTTTAAAGGAAGGTGGGAGAGAGGAGAGAAGGAACTTTCCAGGAAGACAGGAGCCTATGCTGAGGCTCTGTGGCATGAGGAAGCTTGGTAACTGCAGGACTGAAGGAAGGCCTTGGGGTGGAATAGAAGAGAATAAAAGGGAACTTGGAAGGACCGGTGAGATAGGTGAGGGCCAGACTCTGGGAAGTTTGGTGGGCTGTTAAAGCTAGGATGGGAAGGAGAGAGAGAGGTGGAATATAATTAGACTTGTGTTTCAGAGAGCCACGCTGGCCCGGTGTAGAGCGTGGGAGTGCATTCTGAAAGGTGCCAGAGTTGACACGGGGAGGCTGGTTGGGAAGCTGATACTATAATCCAGTTGAAAAATAAAGGTGGCCTGACAAAGAGTGGGTGATTGGAATGGGAAGAAGGTATAAGACAAAGGATTTATTTATTTATTTTAGAGAGAAATTTTTGCTATAAGATGCGTGAGTTCACTGGAGAGATGGAGAGAATCAGAGACAGAAAGTGAAAAATCAAAACCCCCCCCTTCCCCTGGGGGGATGGCCACACCACAATCCCTTCTCCTCCATTCTCCTCTTGGGATTTTGGGCACACATGCACACGAACCCAGTGTGAATTTTAAGCCGTGGGGTCCAGAACTTGAACCACGGTCTATTTTGTGGGAGTCCAGCAATGTAACTATTACACCATCTGCTGGTCCCCAGATTTAGGATTAAAATTGGACAGGATTTGGAGAGAGATTAAACATGGGAGAGGAGTGAAAGGGAGGGGCTGAGCGTGTTTCCTTGGTTAACTTGTGATTACATAATGATAATTTTATTTCTTAGAGATGCCTATCTTTCTTTAGTCATATTCTCCTTTAAAGTTTTTAAACTCCCAACTTGTTGAAATCTGCTTTCATTGAGGGAAGTGAACAGGTCTCTTCTGCACCATAAAGGGCTCCATGATGAAGCATGGTCTTCTCCCAAGGTCCAGTCACTTCTTCCTCATAAAGTAACATCAACACATGTTTTTAAAATTGGGTCCAACAAAGGAGCTCCCTTTATTTCTTCTCTTTTTGGAGTGCCGGGTTCATTGAAGCAATTAAACATTCTGGCGTCATCTGCGGGATGAGTGGCTGCCATGTTTAGGTAGTGCATGCCGTGTCCCTGGCACTGTACTGAGCACGTCATTAGTTTGCTGAATCCTCCGAGTCCCCACTGAGTAGTACAGTTACTCTCTTAAAGAAGGGAAAACCAAGACCCGAAGACGCCAAATAATGTGTCTGTATTCTCACTGTCAAGATTTGAGCTCTGGGACCAGCAGTTAGCGTAATGGCTATGTCGCTGAACTCCCATATAGTCGACCACGGTTTGAGTCCTGGACCCGGTGGCTTAAACTCACTCCAGGTGCGTGTGTGTGCGTGCCCAAGATCCTGAGAGGAGAATGGAGGAGAAGGGATTGCAGTGTGGCCATCCCCCCTGGGGGGTGATTTCTCACTTTCTATCTCTCTGTCTCTCTCTTTCTGGCGAGCGCACACGCCCTATAGCAAAAACCTCTCAAAAAAAAAAAAAAAGATTTGAACTCTGACCCTGGTCTGAGCTCTTAGGCATTGTTCTAATTGACTCCCAAACATGGTCTTTTGGCAGGATTTTCCAAACATCCTAGAGAGAGGAATCCTCTTGCCTCTTGGGTCTCAAAAACGCAGGGAGGAATCTCCAGATGCAGATTGCATGGGGGAAAACAGGAGGGAAGAACAAAGCTGACTTGCAGGATAATTTAAAAGGAGAGATAGAGAGAGGTGAAGAACACAGAGATTAAAAAGAGACAGGGAGAAAGAAAGAGGTCTAAAATAGTTGCAGAAGACCGCAGTGGCCAAAATGAGAAAGCAACCAATGCGGCATCTCCAAAGGACAGCGATCTTTTTCCTGACAGTTGGAGGTGAGTGTCAAGCTCCTGGGAGGCATGAGAAAGCAAAGAGGTGGACACTTGACTCCTAAAACACAGGGCTTAAAGCCAGCTAACCTGAAGGATTCTGGGAAACCAAGCAAATAGACAGGTGTTGCCTGATGTTCTTAAGCATGCACATCTGTTCTCCAGGGAACTGCTTTAACATTCCTAACACCAGATGTGCAGAGTCTCTTGGGTTGGGGCTGCATCTAGGCATCTGTTCCTGAAGAGCTTCCAGGTGATTCTAGTAGGAGTCCTTGGTTAAGACCTGCTGTTCCGAACACACATAGCTGACGCTTAGAAAAGGCCTCCTCATTTTGCTTAACATTAGGACACACATGTATTTTCATTTCATTTAAAGCTTCTCATGAACACATTTTTTTTTTTTTTTTTTTTTTACTATCAACATAACATTTCCCTACGTGGGTATAATATGGCTTATTTAGCCTTACCAGCCCTGGACATTAGGCTTGTTTCTAATTATTTGGTGATGTTAGTAAAGTGGTGATGAACATTTTCGTGCATAACCCGTCCTGTGCCCCAAGCACACACATTTACGTGATTTCTTTATGACGTATTGTTGCAATTACTGAATGAACAAATAAGGACATGTTAATGCCTATTCTACCAAACTACCAACTTACTTGCCAGAAATTTTACGAAAACGTTTAGCTTTACCAGGAGAATTTGAGAGGGTCTCCTCCCCGTACTCTCCTCAGTTCCAGCAGACAGAATAATCACCCCTCTCCATCTAAAGGTGTCTGTGTCTTAATCTCTGGAACTCACGAATTGGTTACCTTTCATCGCACAGGGTTGCTAATCCACGGGCCTTGACACGGGGTACTATCCTGGATTCTGTACATGAGCCTAGTGCAATCACGGGGGTCTGTAAAAGTAGAGGAGCGACGGCCATGGTGGCACAGCAGCAACACACTGTGATGCTGAGGCCACATGGGAAGGTTCTGGGTTCAGGCCCCAAGGTCCGCCTTTGCAGGCTGGGTTGACTGAGGCTGAGGATAAGACCATGGCATGATGATCCCGTTACGGAGCCTCCTTTACTATTTCCCTCTCTCATGGAAAAAAGAAATAAAAATAAACTTTCCAAAAAGAAAGAGAGGGACCAGCAGATGGTATAATGGTCACATTGCTGGACACCCATGTAGTCAACTGCTGTTTGAGTCCCAGATCGGCGGCTTAAACTCATGCTGGGTGTGTGTGTGTGTGTGTGTGTGTGTGCGCGCGCCCAAAATCCTGAATGGAGAAAGAAGGAAAAGGGATTGTGATGTAGTCATCCCTCCCCCCCGGGGGGGGTGATTTCTTGCTTTCTCTCTCTCTTCTCTCTGGCAAGCACATGCACCCTATAGCAAAAATCTCTCTTAAAAAAAAAAAAAAAAAAGTCAAAGAGAGCCTCAGAAGAGGGCCAGAGAGTTAGCTGAATAAGAATGACTTGGCCTTATGTTGCTGCTTTTGAAGATGGAGGAAGGGACCACACATCGAGGAATGAGGAAAGAGTCTAGAAGCTGGACAAAGCAAGGAAATGGATCCTCCCCTAGAGCTTCCAGAAAGGAGCACAACTCTGCCAACACCTTACCCAGTGACAGCCATGTCAGACTCGGTAACTGCAGAGCCTCGGCCAGGTTTCTTCATCCGTAAAATGGGGCATGATCATTGCACTCCTGATAGGCTTTCGGAGAGGGTGGAATGATTTAATGCATCTGAAGCATGTACAGTCCCTAGAACATGAGTGTTCTACCGAATGGGAAGAGAATAAATCTGTGTTGTTTTAAGTCATTAAATGTGTGCTAATTTATTACCATGGCAATAAAAAATAATGCACCAGCTCTGGGTATTTTCATTTCATTTCATTCCAATGATATTTAATTGTCATTCTAATTTGTATTTCTTTGATTTGGAGATAGAAAACTTCTGTTGTTCTCTCTACCCAGAAAATACCCTTCTTCTGGGAAATGTCTCTTCGCCTGCTTCTAAACATGTGGTCCAAAGCAGAGCTGGATAACCCAGCCAACTAATCCACTAGGTCTTTCTTTGTAATTTGGAATTTGAGGCTTAGAGAAAAGAAGCCCCGTCTTCCTCCGTTGGCACGGGGGGAGATGTGAGTCACAACAGCTGCCAGAGGCATGTTTCTGCAGCCTGCACCAGACCGTCTGAGGGCACCACCTTGATGCGCAGGGGAAAGCGAGGAGCGGGAGCAGGGGGAGGTGGTCTCAGACAACATGGCCACTGAGGGCATCTGCAACCCTGTTCTTCTCGCCATGTGACACTTCCGATAAATATCTATCTGCCAAAATTAGTTTGAAATGTGTTTCTGTCACTGTCCACTACACCAGTCTTGATACTGAAACTGAAACTTGAACTGGCTCATCAAACTTGATGAGCCCCAAATGGTTGAATCCAGACTGGTTAGGGAGTGGGGGCTGGGCGAATATTCCCAGATCCTAGGCTGGGAAAATTGCATTCCTTCTGTTTATGTTATCAAGGTCGTTAGACTGTTTCCCAGTGCCTTGGCACTCCAACCATGGGCCATTCAGACTTACACTTGAGTAGACGAGGTCTGAAGATACCAGAATAATAGACCATGTCAGCGATTTCATGCAGCCTTTGCTGGGGTACTGTGAGCGAGAAAGCAGAGACCTAGAAGAAGCAAGCATTCAAGGAGCCGCTGGGCAGAAAGCTACAGCTTTAAGAGAGATCTTTTTGTTAGTAGCCAGCAGTCCCCAATGGCCAAGTCATGTCCTTTGTTCAACAGCAAAAACCCACCTCTCTTCCCACATGTAAAGGACCGGCACTGCTGGAGAAGCCATGGAGTCCCGGAAACTGACATGGTGTAACCTAGAAGAACCGTAGCCAGTCCAGCATGTTGCTCCTTCTCATCTGACAAGGAGTTACTATGCTCCCTCCTCTCCGTAGAGTGGGTGGGGACAACTACACCCATGTTCCCTCCTCGTTGTTTCATGCTGAGCCCTAGAGGGACAAGCAAAGAGTTGCTGGAAAGAGACCAGAGCACCTGGACAAGTCCAGGACAACCCTCATGCCTTGCAGCATTTCTGGAGTTGGCTCTTGGACAATACAGACCCCTAAAATGAAACTCAGTCAGATAATTAAGGTGGTAAGGGTTTAAAGTTCTAAAAAAGCCCAAGTCTGCCAAACTGAGGTAGGTGTGTGATTGCTCAACCACTAAGGTGACTATTTTCTAAACTTCCTGATGATAAGACTCACCTCGGATGTTGTTAAAAAACCAGCAGGTGGTGAGGTGGTTAAGGGCACTGGACTCCCACATGGCTGACTGGTTCGAGTCCCAGACCTGGCAGCTTGCTCTCTCACTTTCCCTCTCTCTATCTTTCTCTGGTCAAATTAAAAAAACAATAATGAATAAAGGTGAATAAAATAGTTCTTAAAAAAAAAAAAATCCAGGTTCCAAAGTGCCTCCCCTGGAGGTGGATCTGGGGCTTGATTGGATATCTGTATTTTCGCTAAATTCCCCAGGCGATTTCTATCACCCACACATGTGGGAAACTTTATCCTGAGGTAATCTCCAGGTACCAGAACCAAAAGGAAGTGATGTGTGAGGTAATACAGCCCTGAGCAGGGAAATCTTCTCTACTGCCGTGGTCATGGGGAAGACTTGTGGATATGGGTGAAGAACTGCTCCCAACGGCCAAACCTGGAAAGCCAGACTGGCTACCCAGAGAGCTTACTGCTCGCCAAGGATGCGGTAACACTCCGCAGCCACAGCCCTGACCTCAGCATCCCTATCCAGCTGGATATCATTGTAGGGCCCGTGTCCACCGAATTCTGCTTCCTTTCCACCCATTTTAAATGGCAGCATCTACAATGGCCACTTTGTTCCCATTAGCATTATGAGCAAGGTGGTTGGAGGTGAGCAAGGGAGTTGGAGGTGAGCAAGGTGGTTGGAGGTGAGCAAGGTGGTTGGAGGTGGAGTAGTAATTACGTAACTAAAGAGGCAAGAGCATGAGGAGTCACGAGAAGACTTAACCAGGAGGAATGGAAACACCCAGGTAGCCCGGACTTGGTCTTGCTGTCAGGTGGCCCTTTAAGTTACTTGCCCAAACTCACTTATTTTCCCCAGATATGTAGAAACAATATCTAATGCTTATTAAATATTCGTTATATTCCAGGTACTGTGTACATGCTTTAGACGCACTAACTCATTCAGCCCTCTCCAAAAGCCTGTTAGGTAGTGCCATCATCATGCCCCATTTTACAGATGAGGAAACTGAGGCTTAGAGAGCTGAAGGAACCTGGCCACGGCCGTGCAGCTATTGAGTCATAGAGCCAATATTTGAGCACTGGCAGCATAGTTCCAGAACCTGAGCTTTTAACCATCACTCTAAGTTGCCTCTCCGGTGACAGAGAGAAAAATAATGCGATACCACCAAGTTTCAAAAGAAGATAAACATCTCCATGGATGAGAAACCGGAAAACGAATGCAAAGCCAGACTGCCAACAAAAGCAATCAGCAGGAGATGAATTCCCTTCAGATGAAAAGAAAATAGTACGACAAGATGAAAATGCTTGTAAAATAAATCTGTTGAGAATCCTCAAAAGATAAAAGAAAAAAAAATGAACAAGAGTAAGCAGATGTAAAAGAAGCACATTTAGAAACTCTGGAAATGAAAATCTGATATTTGAACAGATATGGAAGTTCTGGGATGAACATAGTTGAATATATAATTAATGCTTTGGAAGATGGAGCTGAGGAATTTACCCAGAATACAGCACAGGAGGTTAAAAATACATGTGAATTGTAGAAGGGCAGTTAAGAAACATGGGAAAAGGTTTGAGGGCCTCTGTGCAAGAGGAAGTCCCAAAGAAAAGATGACAGAAAATGGAGAAGACTGAAGAGATAACGGTCAGCAATTCTCCAGAGTCTTCAGATACAGTGACCACTGACTGCTGAGTAGAATGAATAATAAGTCCACATCTTTCCATGCTTTTCTAAATCTTCCGAATATCAAGAGCAGGGACCAGCAGTTGGTGTAATGGCTATGTTGCTGGACTCCCACGTAGTCAACCATGTTTCAAGTCCCGGATTCAGTGGCTTAAACCCACACCAGACACATGTGCATGCGTGTCCAAGATCCCGAGAGGAGAATGGAGGAGAAGGGATTGTGGCGTGGTTTCTTGTTTTCTGTATCTCTGTCTTTCAAGCACACGTGCCTTATAGCAAAAATCTAAAATAAATAAATAAATAAATAAGAATATGAAGAGCAAACAAGGAACTCTTGATTTCCCATATAGTTAGATTCTAGGCTTGGAGCTGGACACAGTAGCTGGAGAAGACCTTGAACTGCACCCCACTGAGATAGGGATGGTTGCCTAAGAGGACATCTGGGGCATTGTTTGCATGGGAAGAAGAGTAGAGAGTATGTGGTATATTGAGAATCCAGAAAATATCTATTATTTTGCATGCCCAGAAGAGCACCTCCTTCTTCTGAGCAGCGTTCTTTCCCTGCTTCAACCCCTGTGGATCACATGCATGTTCCATTCTCCCTAGATCCTGTCTCTAGTCACTGCTCATTTGTCCAAGGAAGGAGACTTGACCCCAGGTGGTCAGTCACATAGCTCACCCCCCGGGCATGAGTCTTCCCTAAATTTCCTGCCTTTAACTAAACTTGTAAAAATTAAGATTCTATTAATTTCACCCAAATCCATCTTAGTTAACAGATATTGAGATTGGTATTTTGCTATTCTTTAACTACTTGCTTGCTTTCTTTTGAGAAATACTTCTTGCTTATTTATCTACTGGGCCTTATGTTTATTTTCTTGTTTTTTGGGTTTTATTTATTTGTTTTAAATGTATACTATTTCCAAACCATATTTTCTTCTCCTCATCTCAATCTTATTTGTTTTTCCCCTTTTTCAGCTGCAGGCTTCCCTATCTTAGTACACATCTCATCTAAGGTCCTCAACATTGTCAACTCCTCCCTCTCTTGATTTAACTCCCTCAATCAAGCAGGCAACGAATCCTACCAATTCCTTTTGAAGTCTCTCGAATCCATCTACTCTCATAAACTCACCCATTGACAGAGCTGCAGCAAGATTGGAACAACTTTTCTGAAGGAAAATTTGTAAATATATTTAATACTCTTAAAAATATGTGTGTTTTTATGTATACCTTTTGTATGTACTTACATATACCATATTTCTATGTATACTTTTTGACCCAGCCATTTTACCTCATAAATGAGGGGGAGACGGGATCAAGTATAAGAACACACTCTTTTTTAAAAGAGGTTTTTACCTTATTTCAGTGGAGAGAGAGAGAATCAGAGACAGACACAGTGAAAAACTGAGAAATCACGTCCCCCTGCCTCTCCACCCCCCAGCCACTGCAATCCTTTCTTCTCCATTTTCCTCCCAGGATCTTGGGGACACACAGGCACCCCACGTGATTTTGAAGACACCGGGTCAGGGACACAAACCATAGTCAGTCATGTGAGAGTCCAGCGACATAACTGCTACGCCATCTACTCGTCCCAGGAACTTTTAAAAAAACAAGGACATTTACAATCATGATATGTTTTAAAACCACTTTAATAAAATGGAGTGTTGCATAAGATAGAAAGTCAAATAAGAAAGGACACGAAACAAACATATACACAGTATGGTTCTAATTGCATTAAAAATATATGTGCAATGCAGTAAGTGTTCAACATTGGGTCCACTCAATAGGCTTTCATCCTCCTCTGCCTCTGTTCTCAACCTGGCTGGTCACCATTCGTCCCTCCAGAATACCAGGTGGGTGAGGTTAGGAAGGAACTGCCTTGTGTTATTCGAGGCTTCTCAGGTCAGTGTACAACATCCTAAGCGTGGTGTAATCTTCGGCATTTTTGTGACAATTTAGACTCCCCTTCTTCTGCTCCAAATGCTGTTTTCCTTTACTTTCATAGTGAGACAACCCCACACTTAGCAGAGCTTGATTTTTATCCTCACACGTATCACATTTTGGTAGGATTTCACTGTTTGTCTATCTACAGAGCAAAAATAAGTAAACACTAAAATGTTACAGTGGTTGGTTCTGTGTGGTAGAAGCTTATTGAGTGTAACACTCTCCCACATCTTTAAACATATATATACATTTTTGGAGAGGTTTTTGCTATAGGGCGGGTACACTTGCCAGAAAGACAGAGAGAGACAGAAAGTGAGAAATCACCCCCAAGAGGGGATGGACACACTGTGATCCCTTCTCCTCCATTCTCCTCTTGGGATCTTGGGCACACACGCACATGCGCCTGGTGTGAGTTTAAACCACTGGGTCCAGGACTCGAACCGCAGTTGACTACATGGGGTCTAGTGACATAGCTGCTACACCAACAGCTGGTCCCTAAATATTTTTGAAAATGTAATTGCCTATGGTTGCTC
>NW_006159750.1:5827054-5830394 GCF_000334495.1 Tupaia belangeri chinensis
CGGCATTCTGACATATGGGTCTACTCTAAGTTGTTTAATCAAACCCCTATTCCTGAGCACATAGAGAACTTGCCATTCACTCCTGTTATGTGCAATGCTGTGGTGAACCCTCCTCTCTGTGCCAGCTGGGCTCTGCAGAATAAGAAAGACAGGAGATATGAGCTCAGACATGAGACTTTCCCATCTCTCCTTAGTAGGGAGAGCAGATATTTATGGAAACAATTACAATGTAAGACAAAATATGGGGTCCAGATGCCGGCCTAGTGGCAAAACATGGCACTCTGAAAGGCAGCCTCACATGGAGAGGTTCCTGGTTGAAGTCAGGGACCTCCCTGAGTATGCTGGGCACACTCTTGCCCTTGAGCTGGGGTTGAAGAGGGGGGAGGGGGTTGTTGTGTAAACGCCTCTTGGTGGTTCTGTGTCTCTCTACCTAAATAAACTTTGAAAAATAAGAAAGATGTGGTACGTGCCTATCAGAGGAGAAGAGATGGGTTTCAATCCAGGCAGGGAGCTGGCTTCTTGGAGGAGGAGGGATGGAGCCAAGCTCCTTAGGCAGAGGGCTGGGAAGAGGAAGCTCATCTCCCTGGTAACCTCAGAAAGCCAATCTCAAAGAGCAACTCCCACTGCCCTAAGAGCTGGGAAAACAGGCCTTTGCTCCAGAGCCTGAGAATCTGGGGTCCCAGGCTCAGGCCCTCCTGGAAACCGGGCAGCTTTCATCAGAGGTAGGAATATCATCTCCCTTCTACCGAAGCCTGCAGGTTTCCTCAGCCTCTATCAGAGTATCCAGAATCCTCCCCTCTTCGGGTGTCACTGTGTGTGGGAGGGGTAGGTCTTAACAGCCCCCTGCCTCCCTCTTTCTGCCCCGAGGGAGCAGGGTAGAAGGGCTATTCCCTGACAGTCCTGAGCCATATGGCAGACCCAGAGGCTCCCATTCCCGCTGGCTCTCAGCAACTCCTGCCAAACACAGACTCCTGGGGTCAAAGGAATGTTGAGCAATCTTTGGAATTTTTCAGCAAGAAACAATCTTTTTCGAATTCCATTCAGGCCTCCTGAGCAGAGCATGCTGCAGCCTAGACTCTGAGCAAGCCTGGATGCAGCGCCCGCGTCTTCCTGAGCAGGAACTGGGAGCACCGAGGGACTTTTCAGCGTTTGTTTTCTCCTCCTGCTGGCAGGGCTGTAGGACACCATTACCATGAGGTCATGGGGCCCTGCCCTGCTGTGTCCACGGGTGACTGAGTAGCCAGGATCTTGCAGTCCACATTGGCTTGGGTGTGCACCTGGGTGTGCAGGCGGTTGGGTGGCATGGAAAGAACTAGGGAACAACTCTGGGTGTGCTTCAGCCTGAGCCCGGATTGCACCCCTGGGGCCGCCCTGCCCCATCTTAGCTGAGACTTAGCCCTTACCTGGGGCCTGGTCTTGGCTTAGGACATTTTTTTTCCTTTAAGAAATTTTTGCTATAGGGCGCATGTGCTTGCTAGAAAGACAGAGAGACAGAAAGAGAGAAATCACCCCCCAGAGGGGTGGCCTGCCTCACCACAATCCCCTCTCCTCCATTCTCCTCTCGGGATCTTGGGCACGCACACACATGCCCCCGGCGTGAGTTTAAGCCACTGGGTCCGGGACTCGAACCACGGTCGACTACATGGGAGTCCAGTGACATAGCCATTACGCCAACTGCTGGTCCCTTGGCTTAGGACTTTAGGGCCACACTCTGACCAGACTCCTGGGAGCTGCAGGGCCATGTGGAGACCAGTTCTGACTTGCTAGAAATAATCAAACAGTGTCTTACAACAAGTTCTCAGCTCAGCCTGCACTTCCTCAGGGAAGCCCTCCTGGCAGCCCCTCCACAAAGTTAAGTTCCTCTGTTCAATACTCCCTATGCTCCCCTAAGCCCTTGCCTCTGTCATGAATAATTGTGTGTTTGCTTAATGTCTGTGTTGCCCATAGAGTGTACACCCAATAAGGATGCCCTGCCTATCTCGTTCATTGCTGTATTCCCCATACCAACCACAGTGCCTGACACATAGTACGTGCTTTATGGATTGCATTAGGCCAAGCCAAGTTTCCCAAGAAAGTGTAAGGATTCTGCCCCAAAGGCACTCCTGCCGAGGAATGGCCTTCTCTGAGGCCTTGTACCGGATTTGGTGGTACCTCTAAGCACGACCACATTCTGGGCCTCAGTTTCCCTCTGTTCTAGCTCCCCCATGACTAGCCCCATCTATAAGGTAGGTGACAGATCAAGGAACTGCTGATTAACTGAGAGCAAAGCTCTGTTGTTGCATGGAACCAAATTGCAAATACCCCTGGCAAGGGTGAACTTTGCAGATCCTGTCTGTGTCAACAGCTCCTGCTGCCTCAGCTCAGGTTCTACTGTCACCCTGGCCCTGGGGTACGTCCTGACCCCACCTGCACACTTCCCATTTATCTTGGGTTTTTGCAAGTTTTGATAGTTCTTGGGCTGGCTCCGTGACCTGATGCTTAAGGCAGCTGGATACTGCAAGGCTGACCATGCAGTTTGAGCTCCAGACTCAGTGGCTTCAAAAACTCATCCAGCAGGCTAGCAGGCAGTGTAGTGGTTATGTTGCTGGACTGTCATGTAGTGGACCATGGTTCGAGTCCTGGACCCAGAGGCTTAAAACATGCCAGGCACATATGTGCACATGCCCAAGATCCCGAGAGGAGAATGGAGGAGAAGGGATTATAGTGTGGCCAACTCCCCAGGGGGGGGATTTCTTGCTTTCTGTCTCTCTCTGTCTCTCTAGTGAGTGCATGAGCCCTGTAGCAAAAAGACGCTCTAAAAGAAAAAGAAAATCCACACCCAGCAGGCCAGTATGTGACATAGTGCTTAAGGCACTGGATTCCCCTGTGGCTGACCATGGTTTGAATCCCGGGCCTGACGGCTTGAAAATCACACTGGGCACATGTTGTGTGCGTGCCCAAAATCCCGAGAAGAGAATGGGAAAGGGATTGTGGTGTGGCCACCACCCCTGGGAGGGGTGTGACTTCTCACTTTCCCTCTCACTGTCTCAGTCTGTCTCTCTCCAGCTGACACACATGCCCTATGGCAAAAACAACAACAACAAACAAAATCCGCACACCAGGCATATATGTGTGCATGCTCAAAATCCCAACAGAAAGGAGAGATGGAGAAGAAGAGAATGCAGTGTGACCATTCTCCAGAAGGCAATACGTTCCCCTCTCCCTCTCTTTCTGTCTCTTTCTGACCAGCACATGCATCGTCTACCAAAAAAAGAAAAAAAAAAAAATTCCCAAAGCTCATCACACTGTTATTTCATCTGTCCCTCCCACCAGCAGGTCAAAGCCAAGGTGGCACTCTTTC
>NW_006159750.1:5830788-5869028 GCF_000334495.1 Tupaia belangeri chinensis
GGGGGCCCTCTTTCCACGGCGTTCATGAGAGAAGTGACCCTCCTGAGGTCATGGCTAGGGAGCAGCAGAGCCAGCCTTCTAGCTCCAACGGCAGGAGGGAGAAGGCGGGAGGCAGGTAGAGCTGGAAAGCTGGGTCTTGGAAAGGAGGGAACACAGGCCAGGTGACTGGAGGATCATGCCAGGCCTCCGAGGCAAGAACGCAGCCACCCCAGGTGTTCCTGGGAACTGGCAGGGCCTGTGAGCTCTCGGGACTGCATCAGAAACCTGTATTTCACAAGCTAGATGGGCAGTCTGGGTGATTCTGGTGTTCCCTGGGTTAATTTCCTTCCTGAGTAGGAAGTAATAAAAACTCAGGAAAAGTTCCAATTGGCCTCAGCTACGCAGAAAGGCACCCAAAAAATGGGTTTGCATCTGTGCTCACACAGATATTTAAAAGGGCCAGCATCCCCAGGCCGGGAGACTCATAAAGGGTGGGATCCGAGGAAACAGGCGAGCCACTTATTCATCGCCCCCCAACCCTAAGTCAGGCACCTGCAGAGGATCAGAACATAATGCGGAAAACTTGGGGGCTTCAGTCAGTAAAAGCAGGCTGCCCTGACCATCTCTCAGGGTTGCTAGGAGACCACATCACACACACAACAAATATTTATTGCGGTCTAGGTGCCTGGGCTGCATATGGGAACAAAACAGACCCTGCATCGGTCAGGCCCAAAGTGCCCCTAGAGGGCACTAAGTATGGCAGGGAAAGGACCAGAGAAACAGGGGAAAGAAGTGAATGGATTCTGGGGTAGGGCATGAAGCCAGAGTAGCCAAGTGGTCAAGGTCGGCCTCCCAGGGAAGGGGAGACTGAGTTGCATGGTTATCAGGGAACACACACCCCACGTCCCGCAGCACTGAGGAATGGGAGGAGGTCAGAAGGGCTGGGGCAGACAACCACGGACCAAGGGGGAAGATGGGAGGGAAAAGAGCAGAAGTCAGGGAGGAGAGGCAAGAGGCCAGGTTATAAGCAGCCTTCCTGGCCACTGCACTGACTTCGGAGGGTGAAATAGGGAGTCATGGAAGGTCTGATCCCTCTGACTAATGTGCTGAGAAAGGTCGGAAGGGGCCATGGAAGACATGATTGGATGCTCCTGCAACAACCGCGGTGAGGAACCATGTGGCTGGATCTGGACGGAGTGACAGGAGAGTGAGAAGACGGAGGGTGCGGAACGCAGAGAGCTCTGCTGACCGACCGTCATGGTGTGGACGTGAGAGAAAGGAATCGAGCACGACTCCACAATTTCGGGCTTGAGCTGTTGGAGGGACAGACCTGCCATTAATTTAGATCATGTGGGTTATTATAGCTACTGACCATTGACTCTGGGCCAGGTCTTGGGTCAATCACTTTGCATCCTGATACTACTCAAGCCTCACAACCCCAGGAGGCAGGAGTGCATCCCCTCCGCCTGGAGAAAGGAACCAGCTAGCCGCCGTCACCAGCATGTCAATGGTAGAACTCAGGGCCAGGCAGGTCTGTCCCACGACTCAGGACACCAGCTGTCTTACTTCGACCTTGCCAGGACTAGCCTTTCACTCATGGTTTACCCAAGCTGCCTCAAGGCTCTGTGGCCGATATCCTGAGGTTTCTCTGAGACACACTTTAAAACTCCTTATTTGGGTATCTGAAATTACGAAGAGGGGTGGCCAAGACTAGGATATTTGGGGACTTCCTCAGAAGCCCTGGGCAGATGGGTGGGCAATGAGTCAGGGGGCAACAGGTGGAGAGGACAGGGGGAGGCCCAGCAGCTGCCACAGTGAAAAGCTGGGCGTCCTGTAAATGCAGCAGCTCTGAAGTACCGCCCTGCCTCCCCACGGTGCACCGGAGGGCTGCTCTCCCACTCTCCCGATTCCGCCGTCCTTTTCAACCACCACGTTCCCAGAGGATCAGGGATTTGAAACCGGCCTTCCTTGAATACGGGGGCAGGGTGTGGGGAGTGCGTGCGGGGTTGGGAGGGTGATTGGAAGGGTGGACGAGCCACAAGCAGGGCATGACTTGGGGGAACTGAACACCATCACCCCAGCCTGCTGAGGCCCTGGGCCTCCTTGCAAGCATGGCTCCGAGCAGACACAGGGCACTTCTTAATATTGACACAGCACTCGCCCCACCCCAGGCCAGGCCCTGTGCCAAGCTTCAACACAGGCTTCTAAGTGACTGAGCAGTGAGCCGACGCTAGGAGACCCCACATGGGTTTTTGGGTTCCTAGCTAAATCGTGCTGAGGAGTTGGGGGTACCACTCTGCCACCTGTCCAAGTCACTCACAAGGGAGGGAGGTCCGAACATTTCTAAATGCTCAATTTGTTCCGGGCACTCTGCACACGTAACCCACTTTCATTCTCATCACTGTGGGCTTGGGACAAAACCGAAGCTCAGAGAGGTCCAGAGACCGCACAGCCGGGGGACCCTGATTGCACCTCAGCTGCCTAACGTCGAGGCGCCTGCGGCCCAAGGTCTTTGCCATCTCCAGCACCCACTACTCAGGGACCTCAGGACCCTCCTCCCTGACTGAGCCCCCATGTCTTCTGAGCAGTAATCCCAGGTCTGTCCAGCTTTCCTACCACGGCCTCGCCCGCTGGAGCCACTTGCCGGGCCTGGGATGAGGGAAAGCCTCCAGGGATGGAGGGATAAGGCAGGGAGTGGTGCTGACTCCGGAATTTTTCTTTGGAATTTTCCTGACTTCCCAGGCCTTTGGGGCAGAGAACAGACAAGGTGTGGGCACGTGGGCAAGAAAAGGACATCATTGTCCTCAGGAGGTGTGCAGACGGGGTCAGTACACCCCCACTGCTATCCTACACTAGTTTTCTCCCATCCCTCCTCAAGCCTCTCCCCCAAAACACAGGGCTGGCTCATTTCTAGCAAGAGGGGTACCGGCTATCTCTGTGGCCTCTCAGCTGAGCCTTAACCCCTGAGGCTCTCCCCTCTGCCAAAGCCCCTGGACCCCTGCATGCATCTCAAATGGTTTTCTCCTGTAAGGGAAGAACACACATTTTCCTTTAGATTCTTTTTTTTAAAAAAATTTATTTTATTAATTATTATTATTATTATTTTTGGAGAGGTTTTGCTGTAGGGCACAATATACTTGCCAGAAAGACAGAGAGAGACAGAGAGACAGAAAGTGAGAAATCACCCCGCAGGGGGTATGTCCACGTTGCAATCCCTTCTCCTCCGTTCTCCTCTCAGGATCTTGGGCACGTACGCACCCGTGCCTGGCGTGAGTTTAAGCCACTGGGTCTGGGACTCAAACCGTGGTTGACTACATGAGAGTCCAGCAACATAGCCATTATGCCAACTGCTGGTTCCAATTAATTACTATTATTCTTAAAAATTTGCTATAGGGCACATATGTTCGCCACAAAGAGAGAAAGAGAAAGTGAGAAAGCAAGCTGCTTGGTCCAGGACTTGAATCGTAGTTGCTCAGGTGGGAATCCAGTGCCCTAACCACCATGCTACCCGCTAGCCCAGAGAAGACACATTTTTATTTGGTGTTGGGATGGAGGTGCCACCCTTCTCAAGAGCAGTTCCTGCCTGGTGAGGCCCTGTACAGACAAGGCTCTCCTCGGCAGAAGAAACTACTAGAAAGGGGTCATCTGCCCTGGAGGTGTGGGGGATGGGCTAGGGGGTGTGTTTGCACAGAGCCTGCCCCTGACATTGCCAACAATTTGGGGAGGTCTGATCTCTGTGGCTCAGGGCTTTGGGACCTCAAGAGGTCAGTGCAGAGGTGTGTGGAACCTTACATCCCCAGCACTGGTGGGTGCTACCCGGGGCCATCTCTGAGCCTTGGCCCTGATATAGGCATGGGGGTGGGGACACAGAGTCAGGTGTCTGGGGTGTGACAGGCACACTCTTCCCCTGCTTACCATGCTGCGGCCCATGTGTCCCTCCTAAACCATGCTGCCAGCGGCTGGTCTGGGTGGGAGTGTGCTGGGAATGCAGGCATGGGAGCCGCAGCAGGGAGCCGGAGGATGTAGAGTGCAGCAGGCCCTGGTGGAGGCCAGGGATGGAACGGGGAGGGGCGGGGCAGGCGCACAGACAGCCTCTGTTGGTTGGGAAGGCAGGAGGCAGGAGGCAGGAGGCGGGAGAACAGTGGCCAACGCAAACACTGTTGTTTGCAAATAAACCACCTCTGGCTGGGGGAAAACAGCCCATCTTTGTCCTGGCTGGGCTGATGTGGCTTTGGCAGACCCCCACCCCCTCCTAGCTACAGTTCTTTTCTTTGGCCATTGCAGCCTTGGGACTGGAAGGGGAGACAGGGCTGAGGTGAAGACCAGACCTGAGGCTCTTAGTCTCCAGACTTCAGGATGTGCTTCTGGCTCTGCTGGACTCGGGCATGACCCCTTCCACCTGCTGGTGGGGTCGGGGGTGGGAGGGGAAGTTGTGCTTAGGGCCGCAGACCCCCACGCCCTTCCCTGCTGGCCTGGCCTCCGCCTGGAGCCCTGCAAGGTAGTAAAGCCCCCTCGCATGAGGCTGTAGCTCTGTGCCTTGCCATGGGAATGCTAGAATATAGGGAGCCTCCATGTTTGAGTAAAGAGCCCGGATCACAGAGGTTAGGTGATTGGCCCAAAGTCACACAGCCTGGTGAGTAGCTGATCTGGCCCTCCATGCTCTTGAAAGAATCCTCTTCCAATTTTTTTTCTGAGTCCCTCCCAGACCCCGGCCCACCCAGGAGAGCCTAGGCTGGAGCTCTCTCCCACATGTGGTGCTTATCAAGTAAGCACTGCCTGGCTGGGTTTCGCAATGAGCCGTGTGTCCTGGTCATCCCAATGGACTTGGAGCTACATGAGAGCAGGGCCCTCCCTTGCTTTTCTCTAACTGCTGTCCTGGTCACTGCCCCACCCATGCCCAGGGTCAGGGCCCAGCACATCTTGCCCAAGGAGAGAGGAGATGCATGAAGGTCTGGAGAAGAAACAAACTCAGGGAGCTTCCGGCGTTTTTTCCTCAGCGGGAACTGAGCTCTGCGCGGTGCAGAGGGCGGAGAGGCCTTTGAAGGCTCCAGCTGAGAAACGGGACTTATAAAACAGGGAGGGGCCACATTCCCTGGACTGGCCCTTGAGCAGGCCCTGCTCACAGAGCCAGTGAAATCCTCGGAACGGAAGGCCAGCAACATCTCCCGAGGCTGACGGAGGAAGGCCAGCCTGAAGCCTGCAGTGCGGAATCAAGCGAGGAGCAGGCGGCTAGCCCCCCATGAGAGGTTCAGGCCCCCGGGGACCAGGCGGCTGGCACTTTTCTGGAAACTTTCCTTCTAGGATTAATTCTCCCTTCCTCCCCTCCATTCAACCTGTTCATCAGTTCAATCACCCAAGTGTATCCAGCCTTCCCAGGAGCCCAGTGAGGGGCTGGGGTGGGGGAGGCAGGCACCAGAAATATGAGCTGGCGTCTGCCTCCCAGGGCCCTGTAAATGATGGGGAGAGTCAACAAGCAGACACAACCGAGACATGGTTAGGAATGGTTAACCAGCAAGCCATGGGTGACTGAACACAATGGTGGGGCGGGGCAAGAGGGTCCTCCATTGTACCTAAACATCAGGCATTGGGCCTTTTGTTTTCTCTCTTGCCTTCAACCCACCCTCTCCCACACACAGAGTATAGTGCACAGCAGGGCCAGCGGTGGAGGCTAGGGAAGAACTTTCTAGAAAATCAGGGACTCTGAACTTTGGCAACATCTCAACTCCAGTACTGAGTGTGTAGCTCTCAGGGCTCTTGAGCTGTGCCCTGACCCAGGGCACCACCAGTATCTTCAATGGATTGAGTGGTGGGCTGTTATTAGTGTGAAGGGTGGTCTGGGGAAAGGTAGCACACAGGCAGGAGAAAACTGAGGGCAACGCAGTGATGTGCCAATGGAGGACTAGAATTGCTCTTCAGGGACGTTTCCTCGGGCAGATACTCTGGTTCCTCTTTCTGAACCTTCACACTTTCCCCACGGCTGGAACTTCCCCGCCTCCTCCTACCCAAACCTATTTTGAAACCGATTTCTAGGGAAACAGTCTGTAGGTCTCACGTCTGACTAAGCACCTCACTCTGCCTGGTCTCTGTGTGTTCAGCTGGACAGTCCACTGATCGGTCTGCATGAGCCAGGGGTGGACCCTGGTCTTGCTTGTGTATAAACAAGTCTTCCACTAGGCAAACCTTTCTGAGCGCCTGCTCGACGCCACGCTCTGGGCTACATCCAGGGGAGACGAAGTGGTACACGAAAGGCCTTGCTGCTTATAGCTCATGGTTTCAGGAGGGAGATGCAAGCCCACCAGAATGAATGGGAACTCCCAAGGCAGCCAAGGGTCCAATGTTCAACTAGCAGAAGAGCCATTGCCTATTTGGTTTGTCTGTTTGTTTTGATTATAGCAGCGCTGTTCATAGTCTCTAAAAACTAGAAATAAACCAAATGTACCTCAAAGTCATTACCTTTAAAATTTTCTGAGTGGGGGACAACAAGGTGACTGAATCTCTGCTCTAAACCCCATCTTCCAGATTCCAAAAAAGCTCAGCTAGCAGCCATTTAGATCTGAGGTACGTCATGCCGTGGTCTGGGACCAAGGTGACTAAATCTTTGCTCCAGACCCCATCATCCAGACCCCAAAAAAGCTCAGCCAGGCGGAGCAACTTCTGTCTTCTCTCTGTCTCTTTTTCTCTGTCTCTCTCTTTAAAAATTTCCTTCTTTTTTCTTAATTTTAAAACACACTTTTTTTATTTAAAAAAATTTAAAAACCACTTTAAAAAAAATTTAAACACTCAGCTGCAGACCTGTCTTTTCTCTCGCTAATTTCAGAAGCCATTTAAATCTGAGGTGTGTCTTGCTGTGTTCTTGCTGTGCACTTGAGTGCTGTGTGATTTTCATTTTTTTTATTAAAATTTTTTTCTCTTTCCTTTCTTGGTTGTTTTGGGCTTTTTCTCCCCTTTGTTTTCATTTCCTTCTCCTTTTTCTTTTCTTTCTTTCTCTCTCTTTTTTTTAAACCTTTTTTTCTCACTCTGCTGTTTAGCTTCCATACACTGAGTGTCTAGACAGGCCTAGGTGCACAGTAGCCAAGCATCTGAATACTTTCAGGGTCATAGAAATCCTCAGCCCTTACTGAACCTGCTGCCTGAAGGAAGAAACTCATCTTTATAAATCTGAACTCAAAACCTCTTTCTGTGGATACTATGTTGCAAAACACAGTAGAGGAGAGGAATTGTCTCAGAAGTACATTATAGTAAAGGGAAGTACATGATCTTACAGTTGCAGAAAGCTTCTCTAATCAATTAGCCTAAAGTTACTACCCACCAATGACTAAAATTCAGAGAAGCCGACTGCAGAGTGAGCAGCAGGGAGAAGTACAGAGCTGCAGAGAATGCAGCTCATCTTCTCTCACTAGCCTCTGAACTCTCAGTTGAAACCCCGCAGCTCAGCCCAGGTGCACCTATTTCCTAGAAACTGTGAGGCCTTTGTGATGTCCAGTTCCAAGATCAAAAGTGTAGGTTGCTTGATGAGCGTCAGGGAAACAGAACTGCAGAGAGATTGCATATCACCTCCTCCCACATACTTCTGAATGCTTAGGATTAACTCCAAGAAATTAGGAAGCAATGTCTAATCCATCAGATGACCACAAAGCAGAAGCATAAGAAATATGAGAAACCAAGAAAGTATCTCTCCCCAAAGAAAAAGAACAACCCTGCATTATCCACAGACAGTACAAAGGAACTCATGGAAATGTCCAATAAAGAATTCAGAATATTCATAGTGACAAAACTAAATGAGATGCAAGAGATGAGAAATAATGAACTCTAGAAGGTGCAAGAGAAAAGAAACAGTGTGTTTCAGGAGGGTGAGGACGTTCTTCCATGATTTTAAGGAAGAAATACACACCATAAAAAAGAATCAAATGGAGCTGTTAGAGATGAACATCGTAATATAGGAAATCAAAACCTCCCTTTAAAGTATTAAAAGGAGATTAAGCCATGCAGAAGACTGAATCTTAAATGTTGAAAACCCTTGATGTAGAAAAAAATCACCAAAAATACTGATAAAATAACCCCAAAACATGAGCTTAACATACGAGAAATACTAGATCCCCTTAAGCGCCCAACATCTGGATAATCGGTATCCCAGAGAGTGAAGAAACTGATAAGGGCACTGATAATCTATTTCATGAAATCTTGGAGGAAAACTTTTCAAACCTAGAGAGGCATTCAAATATCTATACTCAAGAAATGCAAAGAACCCCCTAATAGAATCAACCCAAGAAGGTCTTCAAGGAACACCATAGCCAAGTTGGCCAAATCCACAAAGACAAGATGCTTAAATTGGCAAGAGAGAAATGTCAGGTTACTTACAAAGGTTATCCCATCAGGTTAACAGCAGACCTCTCATTGGAAACAATGCGAGCAAGTAAATAGTGGGAAAATATATTCAAAGTGATAAGAACAATTTCAACCAAGAATGCCATACCCGGCAAGATTATCCTTCACATGGGAAGAAAAGATAAAAATATTCTCAGATAAACAAAATCTGAAAGAATTTACCAACACCAAACCAGCTCTCCAAGAAGTTCTGAAAGGAGTGCTTTACCAGGAAAACTAAAATCACACAGACAGAAATAAAAGAACAAAAAGCAACCAAAAAAAAAAAAATGCTAGGGACAAGTCTGGAAATATCAATAATAACGTTGATAGTTAACTTCCAGGATTTAAACGGAAAGTTTGGACCACAGTAACACTGCAAATTCAACCAAAGAGAGATAAATTACATGAGACTAAACTGGTGAAATAGAATTTTTAGGTTTTTGACTAAAACAGTACTGATTTTTTTTTACTATGCTTTCTTTTCCAGATTTAAGGATCTTGCTTTCTATTGAGCTGTTGATAGGTTCATCAATTTGTTAAAATGCTTTTTTCTTGCCTTTTTTTTTTTTAATTTGAAACAAACTTTTATCACTTTCTGACTCCTCTGGAATTGGAAAATATTTGGGAGTATTCTTATTTTGTGGCAAAAGGGTTATTTGCATAAGTTCAATAATACCTGTTGCCTTGCATCAGGGCTTTGACTGGAATGTCATATCTGAACACATGACCAGAACATTATGGAACCAAGGTAGATCTCAAGAAAGCCAACCGAAGCTCTTGGAAAGGTTGTACTGCACCATGTAGTTCCGCCTGGCAGAGAAGATTATCAAAGAATTCATACCAAAAAATAACCTGGACTTTCCAAGCCCAGCATTGTAATCAGTAGAGATTGCAAAAGAGCAGCCACAACCAGATGATTACCTTGAGGAAAACTTTGAAGGAAGAAAAAGAGACTGATCTTTCCTAGCAGATGGTAAACCACAGAGTACTTGGTAGGCAGAACTGAGCTGGGAAGGTTCGTGTGTGAATTGTGTGCTGGGTGTTGGCTTCTCAATAGCTTGAGTAGTTGACATGTAAATATTTTCTCAGAAATGTTTAAAACCATACTGTCTCTGTTATAGAGTCACAAACAAAATTATAACAAATATTTTGAAAGTTAGCTTTAAAATTCAGGTTTTTTGGGGAAATTTTGAAATTTGTTTGTTCACTATCAAGAACTATGTAGTATGAACACAATTTTTTGAAATGTAAAGTAAATGTTTGTGAGAAAATGTAAATAAATAAATAAATTTAAAAATTTTTAAATGTAGAGGGCAAGAGGAATAAAACTATACATTGTAGGATTAAAAAGTTCAGGGGAGGCCAGCAGGTGGCGTGGTGATTAAGGGTGCTGGACTCACACATGGCTGACCACGGTTCGGGTCCTGGACCTGGTGGCTTGTTTTCTCACTTTCTCTCTCTGTCCCTCTCTGGTCAAATTGAAATAAGTAATAAATAGGTAAATAAATAAAATAATAAATTAAAAAAAAAAGTTCAGGGGAGGAAGAAACTATTGAGAGCTTCTTGAAGCCTTGAAGGTTTTTGAAGAATCTGGGCCCTTGAAGAATTTGGATACATGGAAAAGAAGGAAGAAATTAAAGGAAAGGGGCAGTTGCTCGAGTGAGAGTGGAAGACTGGAAGGCAAATACACGCCACAGGTGACCTCACTGTTTTATCTCTCGCCTACGACAGACATCGCTAATTGACTGTGGCACCGTTTCCCACTGGCTGATTCAGCAGCAGAGCCATCACCAATCGATTCAAGCTGATAAGTAGGAATCAGTCTATTGGTTCCTTCTGGTCCAGAGTGTTCAGAAGGCAGAGGAAAATGGACAAGGCCAGAGTGAAATATCTGCTCTGTGGTAGAGAAGGCAGGAAAGGCCAACTCATTGCATTGGATGACAGAGCTGGAATGGACCATAGGTTCTAGTTCCTTGATTTTCACCTCAGGAAGGCTGAAGGTGAAAGTACTTGCCCAAGATTGGTGGAAGTTATTGGCAGATGCACTGAAACTCAAGCATCCTGAGCCTGGGCATTGGTTTGGGGCCAGATGTTCACCATTGGCTCTGGGTGCTCCGTGGTTGTGTATATACCTTATCCCATGCAACCTGCTACTGACCACACAGGAGCCCAGGCAGTACCTAGAAGTTTTCTGAGCTGAGCTTCTTTACTTCAAGATACCCTTTCTCCTCTTGCCTAACCTTCAGTTCATCATGAACTAGACGCCCACAAGATGGAGGTGGGGTGTTAGAGATGGGTGGATAGCCCAGGTTAAGTGGATCCTCTGGTGGAGAGAAACTGGTGGGTTCCCTCTCATCTCTTTCCTCCCAAAGAAAGGCACTACCCTGCTAAACCTGCCTTGACGGTGTGAAGTACCAGTGAAGGATTTCTCCCCCAGATTAAAGGCCACAGGGAGCCACTGAAGGTTGTTGAACATGGGAGTGTTATGACAAAAGTCAAATTTATAAAAGATTATTATGAGATATTAATATGTCCTGTGTCTATTTGGGAGAAAATGCCTTCTAGCAGAATACCCCTGAAGAGTCTGAAGCTCTATGAAATGGAGGTCCCTTGGGCCTGAGGGATCAAGAAACAGAGTACCCACTGGAAATGAGGATACTCTTTGGGGGACTAGGGTTGAGTTTGGGTGAGTTAGGTTGAGAAGAGAAAGAGGCCTCACCCTCAGGAACAAATCCATGAGGACAAAGCCCATTGGGGCTCTAGGAGGGACCAGGAGCAGAGACCAGGAACTATGGATAGCTGTAAGAGCTTCAGATGGCTGTCAGGCTTCCTCTCTTCCCCGCTGGGGTGGGTTTGTGGCTAGGCTTTGCTGTTTGTTTCCCTGAAGCAGATGTGTATACAGTAAGTCATAGGCTTGTTCTAGGGGGTGAATGAAGTGGAGAATTAGGGAGACTGAGGTCCTCCCAGAAGACAAGTTCTGGGGCACTGAGCAGGGGAAGTGGGAAGCTAACTTCAGGCAGAGCAGTAAGTGGTGGCAAGAGGGACACTGAGAAAGATGCAGCCTATAGGAGCTACTCAGGATAAAGGAAGTTAGCTTGGAAAGGCCTTGACCTGAGAAGGGGCAGGGCTGAGCAGTAGCAGGGCCTAGACATCCCATTAGACCATAAGCCTTCCAAAGAGGGGGTGCATGTCCCCACCTTCCTCAGCACATAGTTCCAGGTTCAGGAGACGCCAGGGATGACTTTGACCTTGTTTGAATGGAAGTGACTTTCTCCTTCTTCTCAACCATTCCCCAAATCAGAAACAGTTCTCCCACTTAAAGAAATGGGCAGGGGAGAGACTGCATTCTTCCTGCCCATAGAGGGGCCACTGGAGTGAAGGGAGACGGGCTGGAACCAGAGATGTTTTTCTCTTCAAAGGTCATCGCTGACGTCCTATTTTCCAACCCCAACAGCTACTTCTCAGAGCTCACCCTTCCTGGGGCAGCTGACTCTCTTGCTCAACCTTTGAGTTGAGCTCTTAATAGAGTGTTAGCCCCTCGACTTCCGGCCTTTGTACCTTCATGGTTCTCCCTCTGAAGCTCTAGTTCCTCTTTCTCCACTTCTCATTTCTTGTTCTTTTCTTCCTAAACCCTTTAACCAGGTGTTCCTCAAAGTTCTATCATTGTAACTTCTCCTTGGTCATCCCCATGGTCTCCCTGGGAGACTCCATTCATTCATGCTTGTTGGTGACTCCCAAATTGATATTTTAGACCTCATTGTCCTTCAAACCCAGATAGTCACTTGCAACAGCCTCCTGAACAGGTGCACAGGGATACCCTTCTCAGTTCTCAAGGCCAACACATCCATTACTGAGGTGCCTCCCACAGGATTTGGAAGAGTAGCCATGCTGGAGGGCATACTTCAGTAGCCAGGCCTGGAGACAGAGCTGCCCTGCTGTTTCTTTATGTCCATTCCCCAGCATCAGGCCCACCACCACCCCGCAGGAGATGGCTGTCCTCCCTCTTGCTGTCTACTTGGCCTTTTGCTCTCCCCTATAGACATGCCAGACTCAGATCACCCTGGCAGGGTGGTGAGTTATTGACATTGGGCCTGGAAGACTGAGACACCCTACTTGGGGACATAACCCTGTGTCAGTTCTCAATCCATCCGGAAACCATTCCAGCTCGGAGGGATGCTCTGTGCTGAGTGCACAGAGGAAGATGAGAGGAGAGCATCAAGGCTGAACAGAGAGAAAGGCTACTCTCCCCCTAATCCCTGTATTGTAACTGAGCTCCTCATCTGTGCCAGGGGCCATGTTAGGAGCCCAGGATATGATGGAGAAAGCAGACTAGGCCCTGCTCTAAGCACTCACATCTAACGAGGAACCCTGCATTGACCAGGTCACTGCCTAGAGGAGGACAGTGCTCCGAAAGGGAATTACAGGACTGAGGGGGAACAAAGGACAGGGACTGAGACCTAAAGGACTAGCACAAGCAAGGAGGAATAGAGGGAAAGGGGTGAAGGAGGTTCCAGGAAGAGGGAATAGCATGCGGGAAGGCCCAGGGCAGGAGTGGGCTCAGCACTTTTGAGGAACTGAAAACAGCTCAGCATGGCTGTGGAGTGCAAGGAAAGGGAAGAGTGGCCCATAAACAGGGCGGAGAGGTGGGCACAGGTTGCGTCACACTGGGAATTGGGAGCTGTAGTAAAGATTCCAGATTTCAGGGCTAGTGGATGGCGATGTAGTGGATATGTTGCTGGACTCCCACATGGTCAACCATGGTTCAAGTCCCAGACCCAGTGGCTTGAAACTTATACCATGCATGTGTGCATGTGTGCCCAAAATCCTGGGAGGAGAATGGAGGAGAAGGGATTGCAGCATGGCCAACCCTACAAGGGGGTATTTCTCACTTTTGCTCTCACTGTCTTTTTCTTTCTCTACAGCAAGAGCATGTGCCCTAAGGCAAAAATCTCCTAAAAAAAATTCAGATTTTAGAATTTAAACCAGAGATGTGATAAAATATGAACTTAAATAATACTTTGAGCTTTTTGTGGCAATCATCTGCTAGAGACTTGTAAGGACGTATGGCCGGTAAACGATGGGAGTGGCCTTGACTATGGCAATGACTACGGGCTGGAGAGAAGTGACCAGATGTTAGGGATATTAGAGAGGACTCAGGAACCAAGAAGAGCAGAGGCGTCAAGGGCCATCTTGTTTTTGTCACTTGTAAAACTCAGTGGATGGCTAAGTTTGTCCCATGGGAAATTTACTTGTGGCTACGTTGAGTGAAGTTGCCCAGGGGGCCTCAAGCGAAGATGTCAAGTCATTCAGGGTTGCCCAATCTAATAAGCACACCCAGTTAAATTTAAATGTTGAATACACAAATAATTTTTTAGTATACAACTGCCCTGTGTATTACAGGGGGCATACTCATACTAATACATTATTCATTGTTTATCTGAAATTCAAATTTAACTGAGCAGTGGGTGTTTTTATTTGCTGAATCTAACAATCCCACAGGCAACTAGATACATGAACCTCAGGAGAGAGCTCTGGACAGAAGGTGTACTCAGCACGCAGTGGCACTTGAAGCAGAGACGTCTAGGGGTGGCTTACAGACAATACCTAAAGGGGAAAAGGCCTGGGTCAGAGTCTCATTAACTCCAGCACGTAGGGTTTGGGTAGAAGAGGAAAAACAGGAACGTGTCACGGAAGCTAAGGGTAGTAGAAAGAAGAAGTGCCCTCCCCACCGTGGAACATCAAACACGCAAGGCTCACAGTGTTTGCAGAACACATGAAGGTCCATTAGTGGCCTTGGTAATAGTTTATTTGAATTTTGTGCTGGAGGAAACGTATATCCAGCAAGTTGAGAAATAAATGGAAGATGTTTGTGATGTTTTCCTAGAGGAGAGGGAAGGAGTTGGAGGAAAGGTGGGATGAAGGGAGGGCTTGATTTAATGTTAGAGACTTGAATTTGTCTCAGTGTTGATAGGCAGGTGTGAGAAGGGAGGGAGAAGCTGAAGGTGATGGAAAAGGAAGGACAGGTGAGGTCCCCGAGAGGGCACCAAGCGTTGGGATCCAGAGATAAGTGGCAAGCTTAGATCGAAAGAGTCAGGTCTTCCATTAAAGCAGGAGGCAGAGTGGGGACGGAGGGACAGGACAGACAGGCGGGTAGAAGGGTGGAAGGGTGTTGAAAGAGTTTCTCCTGGAGGCTACTTTACCTCTGAAGGGAGAAATGATATATGCTGAGAATTTAGATGGAAGTAAATATTAATACATTGAAGCTTTGAGGACAGGAGATAAGATTTAAAGGGTGGCTGTTCAAGCAGTTGAGTAGATGTTGATTAGAAAAAAAGCATGGCAGGCAGTTCTGAGGACCTTGTCAAGCTTGGTGGCCTCAGTGACAACGGATCTAGCCAGCTTGCTGGTGTGACCTTTTCCAGAAGAAATCATGTACCACGTAGGTGCAGTTCAGAGGGAAGAAAGCTGGTTCATCTACCCTATCTATTAATAGTTCCCAGGTGGTACAACAAAGGGGAGTTTATATTTTAGAAGAGAACAAATGAAATTCTGTTTTTTTGTTTGTTTGTTTGTTTGTTTTTAAGAGAGATTTTTGCTATAGGGTGCATGCACTCACCAGAGAAACAGAGAGACAGAAAGTGAGAAATCACCCCCCAGGGGGGATGGACACACTTCAATCCCTTCTCCATTCTCCCCTCAGGATCTTGGCCGTGCACACACACACACCCAGTGTGAGTTTTAAACTGCCAGGTCTGGGATTTGAACTGTGGTCAACTATGTGGGAGTCCAGATATGTAACCATTTCGCTATCTGCTGGCCCCAAGAACAAATAAAATTCTGAGCTGTGCAACCCAAGCCGTGGGAAAGAAGGGTGAAGAAAGAAGGGGTTACTGGATAGGGGGAAAAAAAGAGGGGTCAGTGGAAGGTTTGCCTGTTGTGGTCAGAGGACAGGTGGAGATGAAGTGACTGAGTGGATGGGCCGAGGGGATGTAAAAGGAAGTCAGAATTAGTCATTTAGAGGTGGGGGGCATTCTGGTAGTGACAAGTCCAGGGAATGAGTGGCCAAGACACAGAAGGACCAAAGGTTATCCGAGATGGGAACACCAATCAACTGAGAGGCTAGGGAGTAGGCTGGAACCCTCTCGTGGACACTGAAGTCATCCACGTTGACCGTGGGGTTCCCTGGGTCCTCCATATATTTCACTTCTCCTGGGCAACCCTTCCTGTCTGTCAGCATGGGTTGCTGTGGTGGCGAATGGGAAGCGGGGAGGTGGGGGTAAAACTGGGAGGGCCTGGGAGATGTTGGCATAGTAGAGGGAGAGTCTGTCACTGTGTAAGCTTTGAACAATTCCTCTGAGTCCTCACATAGCTAGTCAGCAAGGTGCGTGGGGACGGAGGAAGTCTGCTAAGATACTTTCCCTCCTCACCGTTACTCCAGGAGCCCCGCGCACCACGATGTGGGTAACACCCCGCATGACTTACCTCCTCTCCTCCCCAGCTTGAAGCCTGGGCTTTTACTCGTGTTCTTTCAGCCACTTGGATTAGATAATTCAGTCTCACTTCCCTTATTCAATCGGTCATGAATTCTGGCTCTCTCTTTCTATATCTGCTGTCCCTATTCTGATTCACATCATCGTCAGCTGTCTCCTAACCCTGCGATTCCTTCCTAACTGATTGCTCCTCACCAGCCACTCCCACCGACTTTCCTCATCTCCCTCTTCCCAGAAGACAGAGGTCAAGGTGAGGACGCTCCTCGCGATGCACTCTCCAAATATATCTGCCACGCAGCCGTCAGGGTACTCTTCTTAAGATGCTGTCCGCTTTCATGCATCCTGTCCTTAAGATTTCTCAGAGGATCTCTGTCTCTGCAGAACAAAGACCGAATTCCTTAGCATGGTATTCAGGACTCCCTGGACCTGGTCCTGTTCCTCGTCACTCACACCTTCTACCCCTTCACGAGGGACTCTGTGCCAGGCCCCCCAGGGTTTTTTTACAGCAGCTGTAATAGGCCCTGTGTTTGCTTGATTCTGGGTCTTTGCATCTGCTGTCCCCTCAGCCTGGCATGTTCTCCATTTCTCTGCTTGTCGAGAGCCTATGTAACCCTGTAGGGCTTACCTTGCAACCACACCTTCTCTCTGGGGCCTTTTCTGATGCTTGCCATTCAGAATTCATTGGCCCTTCCTCTACAACGATGCTAGCCTGTTGCCAGCATCTCTCTTCAGCGTGTAGTCTCAGCCATGTGTTAACAGCTCACTGTCTAGAAGCCATTCATGTAACACTGATCCTGCGAATATGTTTAGATGTACGAGATTACATAGGCAGACAGAGGCCAGCCTCTGCCTTCAAGAAACTTGCGTTCTGGAGGAGGATGCTGGAGGGCTGGCAGGCCATGACAAAGCTTAGTGTTGTGTGCTGTGGTGAGGAAGGATAGCCACCCAGCCGGGTCAGGAAGACTTCCTGGAGGAGTGTGAGGTCTAAGCTGAAGCTGGAAGGAGGAGCTTCCTGGCTTTTCAAGCAGCCCCACCATGTAGTAGAAATACCAGTTTACATGTCTCTTTCCAGCAGTCATCTAAATTCTTTGAGTTCAGGGAAACGTTCTACTTATCTCTGAGTGCCCATGCCCCAGCCCGAGCCTGGCAGGGCATAAAAGCACAATACGTGATTATTGTAAAGATGAGCTGTAGGCTTCTGGAAGGCAGGAGCTGTGCCTTCATCATCCTGTCATTCTTTTCTCTTCCAGTGCCTTGTACTGAGGCCTGGCAGGGTCAGTGTTTGCTGAAATGAATTAAGAGAAAATTGCTCAGAAGGAGCAGGTGCTCTGGGAAGCCATGAGTAAACAGTTGGCTCGGGTTATGTCTCAGACCAGACAAGTGCTCACAATTCATGTGACTGCTGTCTAGACCCCAGACACCAGTGGGTTGGTGCTCAAGCCGGCCGAGCTCTCTGAGGCAACTGACTGCCTAAGACCTCTCGGTCTAGCCCTGTCATCACTCTCTCCCGCACAGGGCCAAGGCCAGGGCCAGGGAAGAGACACTTGAGCAAGAAGACAGAGTCAGAGCTACGGAAACTGAATGAGGGACTCATTGGGCCAGCAGGAGGCGCTGAGGTGTGCGAGCAGAATACCTCCTGCCCAGGCGATGGACCAGGCTCCATCTTGGATTTAGAGGCTGTAGGGTTTCCAGTTGTGGTGTCTGTCACTGAGTCACCTACCTTAAAGAGAAGACAGAGGTGGGGCTGGCAGGTCATGTGGTGGTTAAGGTGCTGGATTCCTGACTATGGTTCAAACTCCAGATCTGGTGGCTTGCTTTCTCACTTTTTCTTTCTCTCTATCTTTGTCTCTCTCTCTGGTCAGATTAAAATGATAAAAATAACAAGTAAAAAATTAAATAAGTAAAATAATTCTAAAAAAAATAAAAAGACAGAGGGGACCTGCTCCATAAGTGTGGACCCCAGTAACCTGATAGGCAGCTTCTGAGATGTGGGGAGAAGGTGTATCTGCTCTGGGGCTGGTGGGGGGGGGCAGCGATGTTGTCTCCAGGGGAGCCTCCCCTTCTCCTGTGCCCCCACCCCAGTGTGCGGTGTAGGAGGGTTGGTATGCAGAGGTTGATGACATTGTGATCAAAACTGGAAAGCATCCTGAATTCCAGGGCTCAGGAAAATCCCCCAAGGGCTCTATAATTCCTACCAGGAAGTGGGGAATTCCCAGCAGCTTGGTGGGGAGAGTGGGGGGGGAGTGTTGCTAGAAGGTGAGAAGCTTCCAAATGGTCAGGGCTTCATTAGCAAGGGCCCTCCTCTCCTGACGCAAGTCCCTGCTTATACCCTGGAGGTGGGAGTGGATCCCAGGTGCCCTTTGGAGGCACATAATGCAGGTGCCCTGGTCTCAGGCAGGGCCCCTCTGCTCCTTCCCAGCTGGCATGGAGCCAGCACAAGCTCCCTCACCACCATGCCCCACTGTTCCAGCTGCTCAGGTTCTTCCTCCTCCTCCCCTCCCAACAGTGCTCCCAGCCTAGCTGTCCTCCTGTCATCTCCCCACCTGGACTAGCAGAGGGCAGAGCCTGGGCCTTGATTTCCCCTCTCTATAGCGCCCAGTGTGTGGTGAGGAGGGCTGAGTCTGCTCTGAGCTCGCCTGTTGTGCTCCCCTCTGTCGCTGCAGCGAGCTCTGGCTTGGCCTTTGGGCAAGTTACCCAACTGCTCCAAGCCCAGGCTCGTTCCTTTGTAAAACGAGGGTGCCTCTTTGCAAAGCTGTTTGTGATGAGCCATCGTGTGAGCGGGCTCTTTGCAGATTTGTTCAGAGACTGCTATTCATTTACCCAACGTTCATCCAGCACATCTACGGTGTGGCCACCACGTGCTGGGCACTGTTCTGTGTGCCCTGGATGTACCAATGTAAAGGCGTAAAGGGACAAAACCCATCCTCCCGAAGCTTACACTCCAGTGTAAATAAGCAAATAAGTAAATGTGTAATAGACTAAGTGTGCTTTTCTGGGCTAGCAGGTAGTGCGGTGGTTAAGGCAACTGGATCCTGCATGGCCAACTTGTGGTTCGAGTCCTGGACCTGGTTGCTTGAAAACACCCTGAGCAAGTGTGTGCATGCCTAGAATTCCAGAAGGGAATGGAGGAGAAGGGATTACAGTGTGGCATTCCCCTAATCCATGGGTGGGAGTACTTTCTCACTTTCCCTGTCTCTCTCCAGCAAGTACACATGCCCTCTGGCAAATTTTTAAAAATAAATTTAAAAACTAAAATAAAGGTGGCAGGTGGTGAGGTGGTTGGGACACTGGACTCCCACATGGCCAACCACAGTTTGTGTCGCAGAACTGGCAGCTTGCTTTCTCACGTTCCCTTTTTCTCTCTCTGGTCAAATTAAAATAATAATAACAAATAAAATAAATAACTCTTTTTTATTTTTTTTAGAGAGGTTTTTGCTATAGGGCATGTGCGCTTGCCAGAAAGACAGAGAGAGACAGAGAGACAGAAAGCGAGAAATCACCCCCCAGGAAGGATAGCTACACCACAATCCCTTCTCCTCCTTTCTCCTCTCGGGATCTTGGGCACACACGCATGAGTTTAACCCACCGGGTCCGGGGCGCGAACCGTGGTCGACTACATGGGAGTCCAGCGACATAGCCATTATGCTAACTGCTGGTCCCTAAAATAAATAACTCAAAAAAATATGGGACCAGCAGACGGCACAATGGTTATGTCACTGGACTCCCACATAGTTGACCATGATTTGAGTCCCGGACCCAGTAGCTTAAAACTCATGCGGTGTGTGCGTGCATGTGTGCCCAAAATCCCCAGAGGAGAATGGAGGAGAAGGGACTATAGAGTGATCATCACCCAGGGGTGAGGGGGGATGATTTCTTGCTTTCTGTCTCTGTCTCCCTCTGTCTCTCTGTGAGCACATGCACCCTATATAAGAAATCTCTAAAAAATAAAATAAATAAATAAAACGCATGGTTAATGAATAAATAATAAAAATAAATATAATTTTCTGCCATTAGAAAAATAAAGCAGGGTAACGTGACAGAAGGTAGAATAGGTCTATTTCAGGATGCTCAGAAAAAGTATGTTGGAGGAGGTGACATTTGAACAGATCTACATGTGGTGAGGGAAAGGGCCAGGTGACAGTCTGAGGACAGTCTTCCAGCAGAGGGAATGGCAAATACCGACACTCTGAGGCAGGGACGAGCTTGGCTCAAAGATCGGCAAGTAGCCCGGATGGTACGGCCAGAATGGGGTGAGCAGGGGCAGGGTGTGTGTATGTGGGGGGGGGGCAGGGCCAGAACCTCTCGCGCCTCGTTTATCACTTAAAGGAGTACAGGTTTTAATCTACAGTAATGGTTTTGAGTAGGAGAGTGACACATCTATTTCCTGTTGAAGAGATCACTGTGTATGGAGAACTTACTGCCAGAAAGAGGCCAGGAGAGCAGCGAGGAGGCCATGGCCATCAGTCACCACATCCCCCTCATTATCTCAGAGCCAGGCATACCAGAAGAGCTCCTCTCCCAGCTCGCTTGCCCAATCTCTGGTTTCCTCCCCAGTGCCTGGAGTCTGTCCCCTGGCTCCAGAAAGCTGCCACCAGTGACCCACTCCATGGGCTTTTTCAGACTGGACCGCCCTGAGTCATGTGATACTCTTACCCACTCCCTGGGCACCTTGACACTGCACCGCACTACCTGGGGCTCCCTTGCAAATAGCAGTACCAGGTACAAGTACAGGGTCTACCCGCACCTTTCCTCCTGCCTCCTACTGTAGGTGCTGCTAGGGTGCTCCTGAGTGAGTGAGAAGCTCCCCGTTGTATTCTGTCACCGTCACAGTTGTTTACCTCAGGCACCTTCTAAATGAACCAGACACTGACCTCTGGCCTGAAGGAGGTCACATTCTAGTGGTGGAGACAGAACAACATGCAAACAACCTTATGTTCCACAAGGAGTCTTCAAAAAGCTCATGGAAAGCATGTATTCTTTAAAATAACAACAGGCCCAGCCTCGGTAGGACAGCCAGAAGTGTATCAGATTGTGGAGCTGGAAGCCACCTGCCAGCCAGTTTGAGTGCACAGTTAGCCACCCAGTGTGAGCACGTATCCAGGATCCTGGTGGGCAGGAGGACCGGAGGAAAGGGGCTACAGCATGACGAAGCTCTGTGGAGCGCATCTCTCTGTCTCATGCTTGTGCTCTATCATGAAGAATAAAATGAATGAACAATAAATTATGCATAGATTTCAAAAAAAATTTTGCACCAAAATTAACTCGTACTTTAATTCCATTTTTTCATGAAAATTTTAAGACCTCTCATCATGCTGGAGAGTGATAAATGCTAAGATGAAAAATTAAAGCAAGGTGAGCAGATATAGTGACGGACCAAGGGGCTACTGTAGGTAGAAACCAGAATTATTTGAATGCAGAAACCACATGGTTGTCTGGAGAGAATGTTTCAGGCAGATGAAAGAGCAGTTGTGAAGGTCTTGAGGTGAGAAATGAACTTGTCAAGAAACTGATGTGGCTAGAGCAGAGAGGGCGGGTGGATGAGATTGCCTTATATGGAACTTTGGATGACTCCCTCCATCCCAGACACCAACGTCCGGTGACCTCCTGATATCTCCAGCTACAGGGTCCACAGGCATCACTACAAACTCAATGGGCCTAAAACTTAACCTGTTGTCTTCTCCCCAGACCTGGTGCTTCCTCTTCCTATCTTCTAGTCTAAACCCAAGCTGGCAAACTGCGAGTGGCCTCAACTCCTCTCTCTCTGTCACCCAATGAACCTCGGTAATCTCAAGTCCCACCAAGGCCCCTCTGGAATGTTTCTCAGATCTGTCTCTGTCTTTCTGATCCAGGCCATGAGGATGGCGAAAGTCTCTTAACTGGCTCATTTCTGATAATTCTCTGATCAGGAGATGATAGTCTGTAGGAGGTAAATAGCACTTGGCAGCATGTGACATGTCCAGGGAGGGCTGGACGCTGGAAGCTGGGGGGCTGGAAGAGGGAAATGGCAGCTGCTCCCAGTGTGGTGATTGCATATAGTGACAGTGGAGGGCTCCAATTAATCCTTCCAACTGATACCTCTCTCTGAGACCTAGCCTTTTCCATGCACCTGACATTTGCCTCCACTGCCCATCAGGACTTCTTATCCTGTCACCCTCGGGCCTGCACCCCTCGGTAAGATGGCCCTCTTTAGCAGAAACCCAGGAACTGGACTCAACTCCTCCCCACTCCAACCTATGCTGAACACAAGCCAGTCCTAGCTCAGAAGAGCTCTGGACCCTTCTTCTTTGCCTCAGCTACAAGGCCATCGCTAGACTCAAGTCACCCTTGCCTCTGCTCAGACCACACAAACAGCCACCACATTAACGGCCTCCGCATAAACAGTGCTTGGCCCGCAGCTTGCCCTCCTCTAACCTGTGGTCTATACTCTAATCCCTCCACATTTTCTTCTTCTTACTCTTCTTTTCTTCCTCTCTTCTTCTTCTCCTTCTCCTCCTCCTTCTTTTGTGCATGGATAACTTTCAACCTCCTCTCACCACCTCGCTCAACCCTCTACTCCAGATTCGATGACCAACTCTCAGTTCCTAGAATGCACAGTTTCTGGCCTCAGGCCTCCTACTTTTTGTTTCCGCTGGTCCAACATCCTTGCTGCCCCTTTCCGCCCTGGCTTCCTTGACTACCTAACTAACTCCTACTCAATCCTCAAGAAGTCACCATCTCCAGTGGCCTTCTTTGATAGTCTTCCAGCTGAGTGAGGTGTTCCTTCCAGGTGCTCCATGGCACCCTGGGTCTTCTTGCTACACTAAAAGTGCCCGTGTGTTCCTCTGTGCCCTCCCCAAGTCTGGCAGGGCCATGAGTGCTTATTTAGAGAATTGGAGGTAGAAACTTCAGCTCATGGAACAGGTCTTGGCACAGAGAAGGTGCTTGATAAATATTTTTGGAATGAGTGGATGGATGACATGAGAAAGGAAATGGGGATGATGGGGAAGGGGCATGGCAGAGGCACAGGTGTGCAGATGACCGTGTGCACTGTGTCACATTCAGGAGCAAAGGAGGCCAGCCTGACAGGAGCAGAGGACAGGAGGGGAGTGAAGGCTTATGAGGTCAAAAAAGAGGTTGGAGCCAAGCTAAGGCACTTGGACTTCATTCTAGAAGCAATGAGGAGCCTCTGAAGGTTATAATCAAGATGCAACTTTGTCAAAGCCATGTTTAAAGACATCAATCTGATGTGGCCTATAGGCTGAACTGCGGTGGGTGAGAGGAGAGAGGAGATATTTGAAGAGCACTCCCACTTTGGGGGGTCAGCTGGGAGCCTGTTCTGAGCCCCTCCTTCAGCTAGGAGACCCTTATCCAGACACAAATGTCTGTGACCTTAAGTTGGGGAAGGCAAGCTTCCGGCCCCAGGGCTTCCTCCTCCACTTGGCAGAGGCGGATTGCCCTTCCTGGTGACTCACCCCCAGGGTCAGCTCCAAGCAGAAAGTCATTGTTGACAGGAAGAGGGGTCAGACTTTCCCTTCCCTAGCCAGCATCTTGGGCACCAAGACAGCAACGGGACGAGTGGGGAAGGAAGCCTCCCGAACGAGCCTGAGAAGACGCCTACCCCGACGCATGCCGCCTACCCTCCTGCCCGGCCCCGCGGTGCCACATGACAGCCAGCCTGACAACGCCAGTTGTCAGTGAGTCAGGCACCCTGGAAACCCTCACACCCAACAGAGGAGATGGAAGGGAACGAGAAGGGAGGAGGTGCCTCTCTAGTCCCTGCTTACAGGCAGGTGGGGGTGAGGCAGACACCCCACCCTGAGCTAGCTCTGGTCACGTGTTCTGAGGGCGACGCCCAAGCCAGTGAGGGCAGCAGACTTAGGGACCAAGTCTAACGAAGCGTTCATTTAAAATTTTTATTTATTCTTCTTATTATTTTAATTTTGCTATAGGGCACATGCACTCACCAGAAAGAGGGAATGTGAGAAAGCAAGCCTCTAGGTCTGGGACTCAGACTGCAGTTCTCCATGTGGGAGCTCAGTGCCTCAATCACCATGCTACCAGCTGGCTCCCTGGCAAAACCTCTTACAGAAATGAAAACTGCAGGAGGGAACAGAGGGCTGCAGACCTCCCAGAACCTGAGACCAGGTCAGAACACCTATCCTTCTGATCTGGAAGATGGTAAGAGTTAACTCACATGGGAGAGTGGTAGTAACCTCAGCAGGCTGGCTCCAACCCCCCAAATTGTTGGCATCTGCAGTTCATTCTCTACAGAAGAGCAACGTTGCATGTGTGGTCTAGTTCCTGGGCTAGACCATTGCACAGAACTCTGCGTGCGCCAGACGGTTCAAGTAGTCAGAGAAGGCTGCGGATCTGGGTCAGAGTCTAGGGGAGAGAGGGGGCTTGCATATACAAGGTCCAGAATCCACACGTGCACAAGTTTTCTCAATCAACAAAGACTTTAGGCACCACCAGGCTAGGGGACAATGGAAGCCAACATGAGAATTCTCTTTCAGTCCCAGGGTCTGTGTCTGGACTGGCTCCAGCGAAGCCTAACCTATCCCCTGGGTTAGGAACCAGAATCTAGACCTCCTGCTCACCTGCTGGGTGCCTGGATGGGAGGCACCTGCAGCAGCTCACAGTAGTGGGTGACTGGCTCTAGCCAGCCTGGGACTCACAGACGTGAGGAACAGAACTGTTGCCACGCCTGCGCTGAGAGGGGAGAGGAAGTGAGGGGAGCTGAGCCTGGAGCTGGGACATGGAGGAAAGGGCTAGATCTCAGGAGAGGGGCTGAGGATCAAGAGGATGAGGAGAACCCTCCTCCCCCTGGTTGCTGCGACACCCCAAATTGCAAGAGCCTGAAGAGCTGCATTTCCCTTTCTGCCCTGTCCTTTCCCTCTTCCTCCTGGTCCTCACCTTGCCTCCTCCAGCCCTCCTAGCACTGCAGAAGCTGCTGCTGGCTCAGGGCGGGCTAGGGCTGCGTGGGAGCCTGAGCTGGTCTGTCCCCTGCCTGGCGTTCTCCCCTACAAGCTGCCACAGGGCCAGCTCCTTGCCATGCTGGTCTTGGACCACCCTCCAAGGGGCCTTCTCTGTTGGAGCCCACCCTGACATTGCTACTTCATGATAGCACTAACCACTGCCTGGTGTTTTCTCTCACTTGTTTCCTTGTTTCTGTCTCCCCCACCCCCAATGTAGCTCCCTGAGAGCAGGGACCTTGGAGTGGTCGGTAACATTGGGGAGGCGCTTACCACATGCTGAGTGCTTTTTTTCATGTATTAACTCAAGGCTCAGCAAATGATGGTCTGGTCTCCATGGCCTCAAGCAAATCTAGCTCCTATCTGTTTTTATGAATAAATGGGACTGGAACACATGCCCATTTGTGAAAGTATTGTCCGTGGCTGTTTTCATGGCACAATGGCAGCATCGAACAATTGCGGTGGAGACAGGATGGTCAGCTGTCCCGACCCCGGGGGACAGCCGAACGGGTTTCCTGAGTGAAGGAGTGAGAGCCGGGGCAAGCAGCGTAGTGTTACAGCACGGAGACGACAGTGTCGTCTGTTTATTGTGGGCAGCACGGTACAGCACAGAGACGACGCAGTGTCACAGCTCTTAAGGGTCGCGTCGTCTACTGTGAGCAGCACGGAGACGACGCGGTATCACAGCTCTTCAGGGTCGTCCGGAGACGATGTAGTGTTACAACTCTTCAGGGTCTCCTAGTTCGTCTGGAGACGATGCAGTGTCAGCTCTTCAGGATCTTCAGTTGTCGTCTTCCTGGTCATCGTCGTCTAGCTAACCTGTGTCGTCAGGCTACTGTGGGCCAGGCATCGTGGTTATATACACTCTGGTGGGTTGTAAACGGTGGGCCCTGATTGGTTGTTAACGGTGGGCCCTGATTGGTTGTTAACGGTGGGCCCTGATTGGTTGTTAACGGTGGGCCCTGATTGGTTGTTAACGGTGGGCCCTGATTGGTTGTTAACGGTGCAAATCTGAGGGATTCTAGTGGCCAATCAGAGTAAGGTTTCGAAGGTCAGGTTTTTGGAAGGGAACCAATCATGGTAATTGTTTGCTCTCTGAGAAACCTCGGCAGACTCGCTGGTGCGCAGCTTCCCACAGTCAGCAAGCTAAAATTCTCTATACTTGGTCCTTTAGAGAAAGGTCTATAGATCCCTGTATGAGCCCATTTAATCCTCACCAGTCCCACTGAGGTTAGTGTATTGCTATCATCTTACAATGAAGACAACCGAGGCACAGAGAGCTTGTCCAAGCAACAAGTTCCCAGCTACGAAGAACAGAGGGTGGATTTGAACCCAGACAGTCTTGCTTCAGGCTCATGGTCCTAACTAGCTATCAGCTTCCATTCCCTTTCTTGCAATGAACAGGAAGAAAGTTGGGCTAGTCACAGGGGTCATGGGAGTAGCATATAAAAAATAAAGAAAAATGAAAAGGAAAGAAACCCAGGACACTCAGGAGCCCTGTGGAGCCCTTAGGACTTTGGGCCATTGTTTTTGAGTCTTGGCCTGACTGAGACCCAGTGTTCTCAAACTCTGTTCCCTAGAGCTGAAGTTCCACCCTTAAACATAAATAAAGATACCCCACCGCAACCCTCACTTTCCCTCAACCTAAAGATTGAGCACTATATGGGGACCAGCAGTTGGTGTAATGGCTATGTCGCTGGACTCCCATGTGGTCGACCGTGGTTCGAGTCCTGGACCGCCATGACTTAAACTCATGCCAGACGCATGTGCGTGCATGGCCCAAGATCCCAAGAGAAGAATGGAAGAGAAGGGACTGCTGCGTGGTCATCCCCTGGGGGCCCCTCGCTTTCTGTCTCTTTGTCTTTCTCTGTCTTTCTGGTGAGCACATGCGCTCTGTAACTAAAAACTCCCCCCCCAAAAAAAAAAATTGAACACTAAATGTTCTCCACTTATAATTTGAGGTCTCAACAGTTTTCTTAAACATTTGACACCTGCTATGTGAGACTCAAGGATCCAGTGGTACTGTCTTAGCACAGGTAAGAGCAAAATGACTTTGGAAATACTGGTGTTTGGTTTTGATGGATCCACAAACAAGAAAAGCCACTCTGGATTCTGGGGTCTCCACTATTTGAACACATTTGAGAACCTCCCCGTTCTGTTACTGAAATGTGAGCGCAGCTCACCTCAGTGGTTAAAGAAACCAAGACGCAGACACTCTAGCATCAGAGAGTAGAATGCAGTCTTGGAAACCACAGTCCCCTGAGGCCTCCTAGAAGTGCAGGAAGCTTTTCCTTGGTGATAATAAGTTAATACATACAAACATAAACAAGCAAACAAGAGGAGAAGCAAGGGGGAACGGAGCAAGTTGGAGGGGCAGGGCGCTGAGCGGGGAAAGCTTCCGGCCCTACCTTCGGAGGTTGCTGTGTAGTTGACTGAGCACTTTGGCATTTGTTCTCACATTTGGTCCTGGCCAGGCCCTGAGAGAACACTGACTCCTAGCCCCACCTGAGAGATTGTACAACCTGCCAAAGTCACAGTCAGTGGCACCAGATGACTGCCTGCCCTTTGGATGGATTCCTTGCTCATGGAATGGCCTCCCAGTGGCTCTTCAGGAGCCCGGCAGAGAGTCAGGGTGATCTGGGTGGGGACTAGGTATTTCAGTTCAGTTTGTCTGTCCCATTCTCTGCCGTGCCCTGGTCCCCCAAACGCAGCCCAGAGTAGGTCCTCACTATTTATGCAGGGTGTTGAAATGCCATGCCCCTGCTCTGGAGGAGTCCCTATTCTGCAGCAGGTCATAGAAGAGATATGAACACAAGCCCCCAAGTCCCTGGAACATGGACAAGGGCCACAAGAGGGATATAAAAGGCTTCAGGGATTGGAGAAGGGTGAGACAACGCAGAACTCTTCTTGGAGAAGGTGACAGCTGGGAGGGCTTTGGGAGGAGCGGACGCATAGTGACATCTCCATGGCCATCAGCCCTTCAGCCTTCACTGGGCCCCTCTGCTCCCCCACCCCAGTCTTTGCTGCTCCCCCTGCCTGGGATGCCCCACCCCTCCACTTCCCTCCCTGCTGCCCTTTCCTCCCCAGAAGCTGTCGCTGACACTCACTCTCCTTGCGCCTCCCGGTGATTGTGAACTGGGCACACAGCAGCATTTGGTGAGGATTTATGTAGTAGGTGGGTCTCCATTTTTGTGGGGCAGGGGGTGTATAATGGCTATGAGACTGAAGTGAAAGCTTGAGACCTACCTGAGGGAGGCCCTGGCATCAGACAAGGGTACCGGCAGCCATGGGCCAGGCCATGGAGTAGCTGCCCGTGCCGACTGGCAGGCTGGCTCTGCTGCACGAGGGCTAGAGAGGATTGAGCAGAGCCCAAGAGGGGGGAAGGCTCAAGGGCCACCCCAGCATCCTGACATACATGCATGTCTCCAGAGGACCCTGGACTAGCATGCTGAGTTCTGCTCACACCTGGGCTCACTGACAGCGTGTGCTATGACCCACAGCACTGACATCCTGCCAGAACCCATGACCTCACCCAAGAGCAGAGGACCCGTGACCAGCATGTGACCTAGTGGCCAACCCTGGGATAGGCCACAATGGGATGGAGGAGGGGAGCTCGGCTTAGAAACAAGGGAGGGAAAAGGTCGTCATCTCCAAGAGGGGAAATGACCTGGGCTCTGAAGCCCATTCATTCGTGGTTTCTTCATTAACAAACCTTTGCTGAGCACCTGGTAGCTCTGGGTTCTGCAGGAGATAAAGCTGGCTCTGCCTTTGCAGTTTAGTAGGAGGAAGGGTAAGAAATGTACATGCAAGGGACCAGCAGTTAGCGTAATGGCTATGTCGCTGGACTCCCACGTAGTCGACCGTGGTTCACGTCCCGGACCCGGTGGCTTAAAACACGCCGGGTGTGTGTGCGTGCGTGCCCAAGGTCCCGAGAGGAGAATGGAGGAGAAGGGATTGCAGCGTGGCCATCTCCCCTGGGGGGTGATTTCTCGCTTTCTGTCTCTCTGTCTCTCTCTGTCTGTCTGGCGAGCGCACACGCCCTATAGCAAAAACCTCTCTCAAAACAAAACAAAACAAAACAAACAAACAAAGAAATGTACACGCAAAAGAGGATCGCAAACAACAAATACGAGACTGGAGCACTGTGGAGCCCAGAGTGGGAGGAAGCAGTTTCTGGAGGAGAGGACATTTTCAAGAAGCCCTAAAAATTAGCAGCATTCCAAGAAGACTGGGGAGGGACAGGGAGGGACAGGGAGGGGCCACAGGCTGGGCAGAAAGAGTCCACGAGACCATGAGCTCCTAGGGGTGGGGACCATGGCAGTCTGGTTCCTCTTTGTCTCCGGTCCCTGCTGTGTGCTCAGGAATCATTTGTCTCTGTCACATAAGGCAATGAACATTGCCGGGCCCACCTCCTTCACTCCCCACCTGGACCCACTGCCAGTTCCTAGAGCTTCTCTCTTAGCAGCGCTTAGTCCCCAGAGCCCCTCTCCTGCTGCTAGACCCACGTCTTTGACCTCAAAGGTGCAAAGCCCCTTCTTCTGACCCTTTATCCCATGCTCTTGCACCCTTGATCCCACCCCAGTCTGTCCCTGACCCTGCTCCTTCAGGGGACATGGTCTCTCCATCTGTTTAGCCTCTTCCTCTGTGATTAACACATTTAAGTCTCCCCTACCCCCAGTCACTTTCTAATTTGCTGCTGCATTTCCTGAGGACGAGAGTCCATGCTGTACCCTCTGTGCCTTTCCACAGGCCCCTCGGAATCTAAGGACAGTGCCCTATGCTCAGCAAGCATTCACTGAATGGACGGATCTGACCCAGTCACCCTAGGCTCCCCAGTGGTGCCAAGGGAAAGTCAATGGTGCACGCGTGGCCTCCAGTCGCCCGAGGAATGGGGCCGGCCGGGCCTTCTCCCACTTCCTCTAGTCTTCCTCCCCAGCCCCCATCATTCCAGAGGGGCTATCCCACCCAGAGGCCACTCGGCAGCCCCTCTCCCTCCTGACCTTCGTGCACACTGTCATGCTCTCCAGATTGCTCTTCCCCACTTCCGCAGCACTTCCAGGGTCTCCTCCTCCTGGAAGCTTCCCTGGCTCTCTTCCTGCCTTAAGTACCTCCTCCTAAGCCCCACCCAACGCCATGGCGCTGTGTGAGAACAGTGTCCTTGCCAACCTCCTTCATGAAACTGCGAACTCCCTGAGGTCGGGATGGCCTTGGTCCGTGGTCTTGATCAGTGCCTAGACCTGGCAGTGGGCAGACGCTCAATAAACACTCATTAAATGAAGGAGAAGGGCTGGGGGTTACAGAGACACATCTTCAATTTTCCTCTTGAGTCCTGGCTCCCACCTGCAAAAAAGGTGAACCTCTTCAGCACAGAGTGCCCAAGATAGCATGAACCCATAGTCTAGGATCCCCCAAAATTTATCGCTAGGAAGACCCCTCTCTGAAGCTGGCTTTAACAATTAGGCAGATGCTCTGTGATTTTATTTTTAAAATTCAAAAAGCATTAGAATGTGATTTCTATTGTGTTCTAAAAATATATTCTCTATGATTCTCTGCTTTCTTCACAATAAAATAGCTTTGGCATAACAATTTTCTTGCGTAAGTGAAAACACAGCTTAATGAAATAGTACTTTATGAGCTTTAAGGAAAGCAAATATCTGACCTAAGCCAAGGATGAAAGAAGGCTCCAGGGGTTCCAGGAGAGGCTGTCCATCTCTCCTTGAAAAAGCCTGGGACCTGGCAGGGGGAGACTTGGGGTTTGGTAGGAGTTTCCAAGTTTTGGCACCCAAGTCCAAGATCAGCCATCTTCAATCAATCAGCAAATGTTTATTGAGCAATTACAGCACGAGGAGCTTTGGTTGAGCAGTATAGGAGATGTGTGCGAGCCTGGTTCTCTTCTGTGAATAATTGTATCTTACAGTCCTTGGGCCTCTGCACTGCCACCAGGGCCTGGTCATACACTCTATTGGCTTTTTACGACACTCTGCAATAGGGAGTGTGGTTTTCACTTAACAGATGAAGAAACTGAGGCTCAGAAGAGATTCCTACCTGTCTCGATGAGAAAGGTGCTGACAAACCCACAAACTCATGATAACCAGCGTGGACTTGAATCTCTCAGGGTTAGAGTATTTTCCAGTCAATTCCTACTTTGATCCTGTCACTGATCATGGGAAGCCAAAATTCTGATACTCTCCGTGTTATAGATGAGGACACAGAGGCTCGGAGGGTTCAAGCGACTTGCCAAAGTCCCTGTTAGTAAATGATAGAGCCACAATTTGAGCAGAAGCCATGTCCTATTTTACTTCCTTGTGGTAAACACTGGATAATCTAGTTTTGGCCCCTCAGCTGTTTCTAGCACAGAGTTGGGTGTTGATGTGTTGCAGAAGGAATTTAATTCAGGAAACAGAATTCTCACCTAACAGCCCCTCAGAGCCCTGGTGCCATGCCGTGGCCTGCGGGACTCTGCCCCATGCTCCTGTCCCTGGGAGGAGGCAAGAGGAGGCTGCTCTAGGCCAGATGGTCAGCTGCTCTGGGGGCCAGCAGCCCAGGGCCTGGGAACTGGCCTGGAGCGAGAGGGCGGAGAGCGTGCCTGGCCTCCAACAATCAGAAGGCTTTCTAATGAATGGGCCAATTGGCGGTTGCGGGTTCTGTGGGCTAGCTGTGGTTAGGGGAAGAGAGGAGACTCCCAAGAAACACTGCATTCTTGCTCCTGTCAGCGACTCAGAAAGTTCCAGACCAAGAAGTGGGAGCACAAGTCCTATCCACCCGTCTGGACTCCAGGTGTAAGCCTTCCTCCCACTTCCAAATCCTCCTGATCCTCGGGTGGGAGTGCTCCCCAGGATCCAGAAGGGGCTTTCCTGAGTGGAAGCAGCCTTGGCTCTATGCCACCCCTGCCATCACTGTTTTCCGTCTAGGTTATGACCTAGGAGGCATCCAACAGCCACTCTGGAGTCTTCTGCTAAAGGAGCCCGGGACAGCACTGACCGGGCAGAGGCATCCCGTCTGTTCTGACCATGCCCCCACTGGTGGTAGCTCTGCCCCGTTCAAAGCACTTGCTACACTGCAGGAGCCTCACAGCAACCTTATGGGGAAGCTGCTGTTATTCCTCATTGTACAGATGAGAATACTGACGGACAGAGAGGTTATGCATCTTATCCAGGGTCACAGAGCTAGCAGAAGTCTGTGCAGTTTGGCCACAGAGGTAATGAGTTGTTTCTTAATTTCTTACTTGCGACGTTCTACCACTCCACCTGGAGGGCTGCCATGGCTCATCCTACTCCAGGAAGAACAGTCCCCAGAACCAGCCAATGGGGAGGAGATTTGTAACCCAGCTGGAGGGCCTGGGGCTGCCTGGGACCCTGCCCTGGGGCTCAGCCCCGCCTCAGTGATGAGCCTTGCAGGTTGGGGTGGGAGTCACATAGGGTGAGCCTAGGAAAGCATCCCCTTCCCACTCACACTCCTGCCCCAAACCTCCCAGTCCTGCCCAGCCTTGCCTCTATGTGAGGAAGCCTCCCTTGGGTCTTCCCAGTTGGCACCAGTAAACCAGCGGAGAACCAAGGCCAGGAATAGTCTAAATCACAGAAGGCAGAACAGACGGGTCTGTCCTCCTGCTGTATCTGAGACCTAACTCCCAGTTCCCAGCCTCCTGGGGTTTCCGATTTCCTTCAGGTGACTTCAGAAGCCAAGCTGCTTTGGGCCTCTGGGGCACTGAGACATTTCTCTGACACCACACGTGCTACCTCAGGTTGGACTATCCCTCGATGTGTGTCTTTGGACAATGTATGAGCACAGGTCAAGCATGTAGCCGGCACTCAACAATACTTCCTGTGTTGACAGATGACTGCGAATGCCATAGGTCCTCACTTCCTGTTTCCAGGTACTCCTCTGCCTCCACTGCTCTGAAGTCACATGGGGCCAGGGATGGGAAGTGGGCCTGGGTGCTGCTTGGGTGCCAGCAGACGTGCCTCCAATGTGGGTTGGAAACATTCTAGAAGGATTCTAGAAGGATCCTCAGCTGACGGGCTGTGACTTTAGGAGGTAGAGAGGGCTCTACCTGCATGGTGAAGTCAAGATCCATCGAGGATGAGTTATTTCTTAATTTCTGGGTTGGACGTATCAGCTCTGAGGAGTTTGTGAGAGCAGCCTGAGAGCCAGCCTGCCCAGGAGACAGAGCCCTAGCGTGGGAAGCTCAGGGCAGGGAGAAGCGGCTGCACTGCTGATGCAGACCGGCCTCCCCACAGTGCCTGCCCTCCAGGGGCAATGCTCCTGACACTGCGAACCTTGAGGCCAGCAGCTGTTTCTGCAGCTACAGGGACAAGGGAGATGGCTGGTTTATCTCCAGCCTGCAGTACAAAAGGCCTGGGTGGGGCAGGATGGGAGGTGGCACGTGCAGGACCTGGCACCCTGTCCTGACCTGGTAAGTCTGGGTCTGAGCATACTGTGGTCCTTCTGGAGCACCTGGCCAAGGACACCGGACAGTGGAGCAGGACTTCCTCTGCAGCCCGAGCTCCCAAGACCACCGCTGTCCTCTCCGGGGCAGAGCCTGGAGTCTCTAGCTCACTCTAGGCTACAGTCCTGAGGTCCCCCCCCTCCCCAGACTGCTGACTCTGGAGGAGGTGGCTTAGCATGCCTTGCCTTTATCCGAGGCAACGTGGGGTGGAAAAACCGTTAGCCGAGTGGTTCTGTGGCTCTGCTCATGGCACACACCCCCATCCTGCATGGGCATGAAGAGTTAAGGAGCCACATGCAGATGAATATCCTGCTGGCTTGGCCCTGAACTCCAGCCAGGACCTGCTGCCAAGGTCCCCCAGCCAGCTGGGCAGAGTCGGGTGGCAAAGGAGTCAGCCCCAGTTCAGGAGCAAGACGGGACACGCCACCCACAACAGACAATGCAGAGCCATGGGGCCAGTTTAGTAGAAGAAAGTAAAACAGGAAGGGAGGGAGGAGACAGAGGAGAAGAAAGAGAAGAGAGAAAGAGGAAATAAAGGGAGAAAGAAGAGAAAGAAGGAGGGAGGGAAGGAAGAAAAGAGAAAGGAAGACAGGAGAGAGGGAACCAGCGGATGGATAAAGTGAAAGAGACAGAGAGGGAGGGAGAAGGGAGGGAGGAAGAGAGGGAAGAGAGAGAAGGAATGAAAGGAAGAGAGGAGCAAGAAGAAAGAGAGAGGGAGAAAGAAAGATAGACAGGAAGAAAGGAGAAAAACAGCAACTCTTTGTGATAGAAGTCAATTCTCAGGGGGAAATTGCCTGTCAAATAATTTCGAGGAAATGACTTTTCGACAACCAGAAGATGAGGCTTCCTCCCACTTCCTGACATCCATCTCCATTACTCTCTTTCCAATCTCTCGCCTCCCTCGCTTGGTTCAGTCTTCTGGCAGGCAGGGTCCCTCCTTTACTCCCATCCGCCTTCCTCCGGGGTCAGCAGAGCATGCCTTCCTGATGACCCTACTTTAGGAAACCATCAAAACTCCTCATCTTTCATGGCTCCAGATTTCTCTATGCCTCCCCCAGGACCTGGCCCTGGACAGGACTCCTCCGGCAGGCAGCAGAGAGGACAGCAGCTGACCTGCCCAGGGCAGCGTGCGGAGCCCAGAGTGTTCTCACTCTAGGCCACAGTCCTGAGATCCCCACCCTAGATGCCAACTCCTGTGTGACTCTGGAGGAGGTGGGTTAGAGTGGCTGGGCCTTTACCCAAGGCAACGTGGGGTAGGAAAGTCTTTAGTTGGGTGATTCTGTGGCTCTGCTCAAGGCGCCTCCCAGCCTGCATGGGTGTGAAGAGCTAAGGAGCCACGTGCAGATGAATATCCTACTGGCTTGGCCCTGAACTCCAGCTGGGACCTGCCATCGGCCAGGAAGTTGGGGGGCAAAGGAGTCAGTTCCAGTTTAAGAGCAAGAGAGGACATGCCACCCACAGCAGACACGCCATCAGCCGTCCAGCCTCAGTTTCTCCACGTCAGGGAGTGAAGCTTGTCTCGGGCCAGCAGATTTCCAGATTCACTTAACCTCTCCTTTTAAGGTCACAGGAAAGAGACAGCTGCAAGTCCCACAGCAGAGTCATGGGCAGGAAGGGTCTTGCTCATCTCTCTGCAACTCCACACAGGCAGCACATCCCCAGGCCCCCAGCCTACACTTCCGAAGTGCTCTTTCACAACTGAGCACCTGTTCTGTGCTGGTCATTGCTCTAGAGACTCCTATATGACAGCCTTTCTAACCTCACAACCACTCTTCAGGGAAGATCTTACCATGAGCATACAAATAAGGAAAGAGAGACACAGAAGGATTAAGGATTCAGTCTAAAGTTACACAATGAGTGAGAGGAAGTATTTGGACTAAAATCTGGCATTGAGAGTCCCAAACCCACTGCATCGCTGTTGTGTCATGCTTGAGACCCATCTGAGTAAACTCATAATAATAACAGTAGCACCTGCAACCTTCAGGCCTTGTGCTAAATTCTTCACAGCCATTGTCTCGTTCAATCTTCACAACACATTGGTGAAAAAAAAAAAAGAAAGAAAAGAAAAGAAAAGAACACTTCCATTTTAAGTTTTGTTCATTACTGGAGGGTCTGTGCACTTGCCAGAAAGAGTGAGTTTGAGAGAAAGCACTCTCCCACAGGCCATGGTCACACTAGAATCCCTTCTGCATCTCTCCATTCTCTCAGGACTCTGGGCAGCAACATGCACACATTCAGCCCTGGTGGGTCTCCCAGGCCACTGGGGCCAGGTCTCCAACAGGCCATGTGGGATCTGGTCTTCTATGAACACCATCCAACCACTAAGCTACAGGGTCAGCTCCTTTTCCATTTTACGGACGCTGAGGCTGAGATAGGTTTGTCCAGAGGTGTCTAACAAATGATTAGTCAGAGTTGTCAAAGTCAATAGCTTGGGAGTGGTGGAGTCCCGGTTCATACCTGGGTATGTAAAGAATTTCAGTAGAGGGGGAATAAGGACCCCAAGCCTTGTGCTCACACGGAGGGTGACTTCCCTCTTCCAGAAGCACAGCTAGGGTCTAAGACCAGCCTCAGTGAACCTGAGACAGGGCTGGGCTGGCAAAGGAGGGAGCAACTAATTTGACTTTCTCTGTCAAGTCTGCAGGTTTGTCTTCCTACCGTTACTTCCTCTAACCTCTTATCAGTCTTAAGAGCTGCGGTGTCAACAGACTATCTTAAATCATCATGGTGCTTGTACAGGGGTCACTTGAGAGACTGTTTCCCAGAGAGGAAGTAAACCCTCAGACATTTTCCTCTCCTTGGGCTTCTGTCTCTGCCTTTTTTCTTTTTCTTTTCATTTTTTTTTTCTTTCTCTTTCTCCTTTTTTTCTTTCCTTCCTTTTTAAATTTGCTAGCAAGAGAGAGAAAGAGGGGAAAAAGGAGAAAGCACTCCTCAGGGGTATGGCCATCCTGCAATCCCCTCTCCTTCAGTCTCCTCTTAGGGTTTTGGGCATACACACACATGTGCCTGGTGTACTTTCAAAGCCACCAGGTCCAGGGACCAGCAGTTAGCATAATGGCTATATCGTTAGACTCCCAGGTAGTTGACCGCAGTTCAAGTCCTGGACCCAGTGACTTAAACTCACACTGAGCGCATGTGTGTGCGTGCCCAAGATCCCGAGAGGAGAATGAAGGAGAAGGGATTGTGGCGTGGCCACCCCCCCGGTGGGGTGATTTCTCTCTTTTGGTCTCTCTGTCTCTCTGTCTTTCTGGTGAGCACATGTGCCCTATAGCAAAAACCTCCCCCCCCCCAAAAAAAAGCCACCAGATCCAGGACTTGAACTTGCAGTTGGCCACAGGGGATCTAACTGTCTTAACCCCTGTGCCACTGGTTGGCCTTCCTTTCTGAAGGCTCTGAGTGTCAGTCACTGCCCCATACATAGCTTCTGACTGCTAACAAGTCCATGAAGGCAGGGACTGTGTCAGCATGTCTGCCCTCATCCCCAGGGTCCAGTGCAGTGGAGGCACATAGTAAGCACTTTTTGCAAATCTGTCAAGTGAGTGAACTACTCTCTAATGACTTCATCCAATTCGACGACCATTAACTAACTGGCTACTTATTTTGCGTTGATTCAGAGGTATGTTAACATGGATACCCCCTGGAAGAAGATCTTCCAGAGAAGGGCCAGAGTATAACCATCGGTGCCACCTTACATATTTTTTAAAAATAATATGGGGAATAAATGGATGACAATTTGTCAGGGCCACCGTGGAGGAGTGAGTGGAGTCCAGCGGGAATGTGGAAATGGAGTCACTGAAATTTTCATGCGTGGAAGATACATCATCTCAGGCTCAAAGGACAAGGAGTTTGCCTTATGGACAAGTGAGAGAAAGAGCATTCCAAGCAGAAGGATCGGCCTGAGTAAAGGTGTGCGTGTATAAAATTAGTGTTTGAGGCCTGAGCGAGGCATGTGCAGGATGAATGACATGAGCTGTCTGTTCCGGACCAGGCCGCCCATGTATATTTCCCAGGGATAGGGATAGAAACACATTGAATCAGAATGAGCTGAGGAAAGAAAAAGCTCTTGAAGTTGGCCTTATAAAGAATAGGCCCATGCTATTATGCCTCATTAAGATTCATTCTCACAGTAGAGATGAAATGCAATTAATCAGCTCTGTGAATGCATTTTCAAAAGCATCAAGAGAAATGTAGGGCCCAGGTACAGGGTGTGCAGTTGCGCTGGCTCTGGTGGCCAAGAGGGAGGTTGGGTATCAGCCAGCATTTACATCACAACACCAGGGGTCAAGTACCTGAAGTGTCTCCTGGCAGGGAAGGCGGCAGGTCGTAGGACCCAGTCTTTCCCCTCCCGGACAGGACAGGTAGCCGGCATCGCTGTCAGTATGGGGGATCAAGACGCTGGGGGTCTGCACAGAAGGAGGGGCCTGCCTGCCAACCTGCTGACTCAGGCTCCAGGAGGGGTTGCCGCGTGCAGCAGGGGGGAGGCCCCAGTCTCAGAGGGTTGTCCTCACCTCCCAATGCCTGTCCAAGCTCCGGGCCCATTTCCTGCTCTGATTTGGGGATTTTCAGGCCTAGAGGGAAAGTCCCTTGGGAAGTACTAGAAAGAGGTTAACAGGATGGGATAGGCATGGGCAGGCATGGACAACACAGCAGGCCTCTCTGTCCAGAGAGGGCGCGGGAAAGGGCGGGGTGGGGAGCAGCGGAGCCAGCGTTACTTCGCTGACGGCCTCGGAGCGCTGCGCAGAAAACACAGGGCGACTGGGAGGACGAGCGAGCGGGGACGACCGGCGGCTGGCTGGGGGAGGGGAGGCGGTGGGGAGGCGGCTCAGTGGGCCTCTGGAGTGAGTGTGTGTGTGAGTGTGTGTCAGTGCGTGTGTGTGTCTGGCGCCTGTCCAGGGTGATTTCCCATAAACCACATGCCCCACGAGCTAGTCGCTTAAAAGGCTGTGCCGAGCGCTGGCCAGTGAAGCTCGGCCCGGGGAAAGTGAAAGTTTGCCTGGTCCTCTCGGCGCC
>NW_006159750.1:5869142-5880310 GCF_000334495.1 Tupaia belangeri chinensis
TGGGGGGTCAGCGGTCCCTGGAGCAGACAACGGGGCGCGCCAGCTGCCCAGGCGTTCCCGCCGCGGCCGCGGGCTCCTCTTTGCTAACCGCTTTTGCTCACCGACTGCTCCCGCGCTGGAAATGAGGCTGGTGGCGGCTCTGCAGAGGCTTCTTGGGGTTTCGCCGCTTTTCTGGGGAGAAGGAAGGCTGTTCACCCCATTGCGCGGAAGGGAATACTGAGCCACCCACAGGCAGAAGACAGGGGATTCGCAGCCCTGAGCGGGCGGAGGAGGTCTGGTATCAGCCAGGGTAGGGTGCCTGTCTCCTTTCTGATCAGCCAGCGGCAAGGGACAGTGCCTGAGCGTGGCTCCTTCTCCAGTGGGCATCTTCCTCAAGGGCCGCACGTGCTGGAAAGCCCTGCTGGAGGTGGGTTATTCTGGGTGGGGACAGTTCAGGGATCGTCCAGCTTATGAAGGATACCAGGGCTTGTGCTGAGCAACCTGCTGGCAATGCAACGGAGACCGGGAAGCAACTATTTATTTGTTCCTGCTCTCGCGCAGATGTTGGAGACTTGGGAGACTTTTGGAGGTCGGGGGATCAAACCCCACTGCTGCCTGGGGTTTAGCACAGAATCTCTTTTTCTTGTGAATCTGGTTCAATCAGTTGGGAAGACCCTGAGATTCAGAATGACTGAGGGAGGTGGAAGGAGGATTGGGCTTCCCAGAGCTGCAGACGGGGCAGGGCTGCTCAGCACAGCATAGGGGACACGTACTCCAACAGTGACGGGAGACTTTGCAGCTCTAGAAAGTGCAGGGTGGCACTATTAATGACTGGTAAATGTCCCACGATGCCTTGCTTTTGAGGAGCCCTAGATGACAATGAGGGGAGAAACCTGGAGTGGGGAGAGCAGAAAACGAGGGTCACAGGCCGGATGAGGAGACAGGATGGATTCGCAGGGGAGGAGGCACCTTACTGCCAGAGAAAGGAGACAGGGTTGAAAGGGTGAGGAGAACGTCAGGGGACTGGAGGTGAGACTGAGGGAAGGGCAGGCAAACATCCAGGCAGGTGTAAGTATCCAGGCACGCCAGGCTCTGCAGAGAGTTGTCCAGGGAGAAGGTGGAACAGGATGGGTGTCAGAAGAAGACAGACAGCAGGACTGAGATGTCCTCGCACCTCTGAGGCTCAGTGGAGATTCCTTCGGAGGACAGCCCCCACGGGCACAGGGTCAGGGTAAGGAGGAAGAGGGAAGAAGAGCCTGCCCAGCCTATGTGAACTCCAGGGTTAACCCTTGGCTACCCACCCAGATCCTCATCTGAGGAAGATCCAGAGCCCCAGGTCCAGGGATGGCCCACTCTGGCCCCCTTCAGGGTCAGCCTTCCATGTGACAGCTGCATTTTCCCCGTGCCGGTGCCCGAAATATCACCAGAAAGCCAGGCAGCCCTTGCGGTTAGGCATTATCTTCACCTTGTGGTCCTCAAACATCAAGGTTATCATGAAGTGCCGGCGGTGAGGGTCTCTTCCTGAGCATCCTTTCCTCCTGCATTCACACCGGGGTCTCAGAGCCTCAGTGGCAGCCAGCCTGGGCAGAGGCAACTTTCACAAGGCTCAGCGTCCTCCAGTAGGCCCTGACCCTGAGATAACTGAGGGACTAAGCAGTTCCCTCCAAGGGCTACCTCTCTAACCGCCCGACAGAGCCTGAAGTAACTGCCCTCCATGGCTGTCCTCCCCCTCTTCCACTTCACCCTCCTTTAGGTGAGGCCAGAGCCCCATAGTCCTTGTGCTGAATGACACTGGACCATCCAGTGCCTCTTCCCTGTAGACCTCTCCCTTCCTCTCCTGCTGTCTACTTCTCTCCATCTTTCAAGGCCTCCTGAGGTCCCCTCCTTGCAAGCTCCCTGCTAGCCCAGCAGCGCTGCCTTTTCTCCCTGGTCAGAGCTGCCAAGCGGCTGGCCTTTCAGTTACATGTAAGTCAGCGTGCGTTGTGGACTTGCTGAGCCTCCCTGTGTTTTTCCAATGTGCTATTTATTTGCAGCAATTGTTTCATCATCTGGATTACCCAGGCAGAGCCCAGAGCCCAGGAAAGTGCCGGCCCTCACCCCACCCTGCCAGTGTTTCCCTGAATCTGGGGGCAGTGACTGCCAGGAGGCTCAGGAGCTCCCAGGAGGCAAACTTAAGCTGGGCAAAGAAAGCCCACGAGTCCCTCTGCCTGGGGCTAGAGAAAGGGAGTCCTAGGAAAAGAGATGAGGGGACCTTGGTGAGGAAGAGGAAGGGAGGAAGGAAGGGGAAAGACTGAGCATCAGGAGCCGATCCCATCACTCTGGAGCTGAGCAGCTTCTGGGTCAGGTGGGTGCTGAAAGAGGGACAGATCTCACTCAGTAAATATCCCTGCCACAAGAGCTCGCTGACTGCATATAGAACCTGCTGCGGCTCTGGAAGGCAGGTGCCAGCCAGGGATGGCCGAGCTGGCACTGCCTCTGATTAATTAGTCGGGCTCCTTTTGAAACACACACACCTGGGTCTCCAGGAGGTCTCTCACGGAATCAGTTCCAAGTGAACTGATTTTGGTCCCCCAGTTTTTCCAGTGACAGAGCCAGACCTTCATGGAAGCAGGTGGGAGGAAGGGCTGGGCCAGGGAAAGTGTCTCCAGCTTGTACATGAATGTGAACTTGTGGGCTGCTTACGAGGTGCTTGGCTCAGTGCTGGTGTTGCAGGAAGAGTGATGGGTAGACATAGTCCTGCCCTGGAGAAGTTTCCTGTGTAATTAAAATTCAGACCAATAGGCAAGCCACTCGTGACAAGCCATTAGGAGTTCGGTGTGCAGTTAGACTTGGCCTAGGTTAATCTGGGAAGGCTTCTTGGAGAAGATGGCATTTAGGTTGTTATCAAGGGTGAGCAAGGAGGTGCTGTAACTGGTAGAAAATCCTGGGAAAGCTGGATTTGAGAACCGCTGCATCCTGGGGTGAGGGTAGAACTTGTAGCATTGCAGTCTTTGATTTTGCACTCTGAGCAGTGCATGGGCGGGTACCGGGGAGAGTGAGAGCTGGGGAGAAATCGTGTCCTCTGTCACAGACATGGCTGGGCCCCTGGCTGCTGCTGGCCTGTTTCCTGGTGAGCCGGACCATTACCCAGGAGGTGTCGGAGCACTGTAGCAACATGATTGGGAACGGACACCTGGAAGTTCTGCAGCAGCTGGTGAGTGTGTAGCCATGCCTCCCCCTTCTTCTCCCCACTGGGGAAACCCAGACAGGAGCCAAGGAGCATGGTTAAAGAGAGGGGTTGCAGGCCCTGAAACAGGGCTGTGCAGGACATCGCTTGTGGTTCATTCCTAGTTCCTCTGATACTCCCCTCACTGACCTTCCCAAGGTTAGGACCTCAGGTCTCCCCAACCCTGAAACCTTCTTTGACTCCTCTGCAGAAATGTCATCTCCCCTTTGCCTGGGTTCATGATTGCCCAGGAATGTCAGCAATGGGCTCTGCAGAGGCTTCCAAGACCTGCTGTCCCTCAGTGGGGTACCTCCTCCAGGAAGCCATCCCAGGCTGCCTGCTGTGTCCAGATGTTGCCTCCAGCTCCTGGAATCCCAGATATGCCGCCAGCTTGGCACCAGAGCCCCGCCCAGATTTGCAGAGGAGGCTCTTGCCTAACTCCCAGTCCTCTGCCCTCTGGTCTTGTCCACACCCTAAGGCTAGAATGGCCTGCTCATCTTGACCATGAAGGATCCCATGTCTCATTTTAATTGGGTCCACAGAACTGTCAGCAATTCCAAACACGGTCCTGCCAGGCAGAATCAGGTTGTTGTCATGGCTGCTGTCCTGCTCAAAGGGAAATTGCTATCCCTGTGGCCAGCCAGGAAGGGTGGGACACCACGGGCTAGGGCTAGCTCTAGGGCCCTGAGCGTGGGACCTGTGGGCTGGGCCTCCTGCCTCTCTCGCCCCCCCAGACTGCAAGCAGGCAGCAATCCATGGTAGATGAGAACCACAACTCTTGTCCTTCCCTGAGGTTTTGCACAAGAACCACTGCATGGGGGCTCGCAGGTGCTTTAGGGGGAGCTAGCCCCAGCCCCTACAGATCCTGAATTGCCAGAATTCGTCCAGTCTCTGCTTGAATTCCTGCCCTGACAGAGTGCTCACCACCTTCCAGGGACGATTATATCCTATATCCTTCGATAGATCTTCCTTGTAACAAACTGGCATCTGTCAGATCTCACGGGGTGGGAGGTAGAAGGAAGAGACTTCTCATTGCTTCTCCAACCCTTTCCTGGGACTGTGGGAGGCACAGATCTTCCCCTTGCCTTGGCTCTGTCTTTCCAGGTGTGGTTATGAGGAGGCAGATGAAATCCAAGCCTGACCCACCCAGAAACTAAGTTCCCTATTCTGAGACAAGCTTGGCTGAGCTTAGACACCTGCAACCACTGGCCTGCTCTCTCTTACAGATTGACAGTCAAATGGAGACCTCGTGCCAAATTGCCTTTGAGTTCGTAGACCGGGAGCAGCTGGTGAGTGATGGCATTTGTAAGGCCATGTGCCCAACTGTACACCTCTCAGGGTGGGGTGCACGTGGGAGCATGAAGGCAGCAGAAATTCTACAGCTGCACAGGATGAGGGTGTGCGGATCCCTTAGTGCTCAAGTCCAGAGGGCTAGGACCCAGGGCTAGTCAGGAGCCAGGGCTCAATCCCCTGCCCAACCCTTCTCCTGGCCTGGCACATGTAAGTGCTTACGATATGCCAGGCACTTTTCTAATTCAGTCCAATGGTGCTACAATGTGGCGTGCAAATACTGCTTATCATCCTCATCATCAATCAACGGAGAGGTTAAGGGAGCAGACTGGTAAGTGGTGGCTGGCAGACTGGCTCTAAGGCTTAAGGCAAATCAATACTTCTTCCAGGTTACTTGCTTTGCTTAAGGATGTCGCCTCCATCCACCCACAGACCAGCAGCCAGGGAGGCAGTCCATCCCTTCCCGCTACCCTACACTCAACCAGCCACCAAAGGCTGCTGGCCCTGCCTCCCAGCAGCTCTGGGTTCTGTCCCCTTGCTCCAAGCAGTTGCATGGACAATTTTTGGAGCCTCCTTAACTATGTTTTCCGTATTTTCAGCCCTCCTCTCATCTCGCCACTAGGGGGAGCTTTATGAAACCCCAACTTGCTACTTTTATTTCCTTCCTCCACATCCCTCAAGACTCCTTATCGCTCAGGAGGAAGCCCAGGTGGTCTCGCCTGGTGTTCATTCCTCGCTCCCTCGCCCTCACACTTCCCCAGAATCTCCCGAATTCGGGTAGGGACATAAAGCTATCTGAGGCAACCACCGTCTCTTTAGGGAGCCAAGACATTGAGGTGTTTCTTTGGACCTTGAGGTAGTCTTCGTACTCCCTACATTCTGGAGGGCTTGAAGGGGCTACATGGTAAAAGATTGTGGTGAAAGCAAGCTGAGAGGGAGAAGGGTTCTTGGAAGCCCACCCTCTCTGTGTGTCTCCATCTGATGAAAGCCTCCTAGTCTGGAAGTCCAAGGCTCTCTGTCAGAATCCATATGTCCTTCCCACATGCCCTGTTGCAATCTCTCCCCAGTAGCTAGATCCCAAAGAGGGGAAGCAGAGACCACCTGGAGTGGTGTGCCCCTGCCCCCAGGGGCAGGGGTTAGGCAGGCTGCCTGGGATGGAGGCGTCTGCCATAGCACTAGATTCCCATGCTGTATCAACCAGGCCATAAGCTCCAGGTTCTGTTTCCAGAGCGATCCTGTGTGCTACCTTAAGAAGGCGTTTTTCCTGGTACAAGACATCATGGAGGACACCATGCGGTTCAAGGATAACACCCCCAACGCCCTTACCATCGTGCAGCTGCAGGAACTGTCTCTGAGTCTGAAGAGCTGCTTTACCACAGACTATGGAGAGCATGACAAGGTAGGAGGCCCTGGAGCCAGGAGTGCTCAGCCAGAGCCCCAGCAATGGCAGTACCATCCCTGGTCATGTGTGCAGAGAACATTCACTCACCTCGTGGCATTGCTCACTCTCTCAATTGTTTATTCATTCCACAAACCTTTACCAAGGACTTCTTGTGCAGGAGGCGGCGCTGGGGCTTAACCATGTCACTGTGAGCCGGACTGAAATACGTGATTTCCAGCCTTATGAAGCTTGTAGTCAAGTGAGGGGGGCAGCTGTTAGACAATGCCACCGTGAATACCGTTACACACCCCGAGGATGGTTCATTCAACAAATCATTATCTAGTGCCTGTTGTGTACCAGGCACTGTTCTGGACACCAAGAAACAGTTGTGATCAAAACAGACAAAACCCCCCACAGTTATCTAGGGCCTGTTGTGTACCAGGCACTGTTCTGGACGCCAAGAAATAGTTGTGATCAAAACAGACAAAACCCCCCACATTTATGGCACTTACATTTGAGAGTGGTGAGCCAGTGAACAAAATAAATAAGTAAAATATGTGACCCGTAAGAGGCGATGACTGCATTGGAGAAGAGTGACCCAGCGAAGGGAAGACCAGAAGTAGGTGAGGGGTGAGCCATGAACAAGAACCACATGGGGCTCTCCCAGAGTTACAGGGCACTCTAGCTTAAATAGGAATGAGGACAGGAAGGCTTTTGAGTAGAAATATTAACTCAAGGGACCAGCAGTCGGTATAATGGCTATGTTGCTGGACTCCCATGTAGTCGACCGCAGTTCCAATCCTGGACCCACTGGTTTAAACTCATGCCGGGCATGTGTGCATGCATGGCCAAGATCCCGAGGGGAGAAGGGAAGAGAAAGGATTGCAGCATGGCCATTCCCCCTGGGGGGTAATTTATCGCTTTCTGTCTCTCTGTCTCTGTCTTTCTGGTGAGCACACATGCCCTATAGCAAAAACCTCTCCAAAAATCAATTTTTTAAAACCCGGGCTCCAAAGATGTTACCAGTTAGAAAGCAATGAGCTGGGACAGCTCTCCAGAATGGGGAATGTTATGTACAGTGCCCCAAGGTGAAAGGGAAGATGCACATTCATGGACCCAGAGAGTGATCAGCATGGCCCAGGCATGGGAGGAGAGAAGGAGAGAGGACAGAAGGCAAGAGCTAGATCATTATCAGTGATGTGGGATTTTGTCTTAAGTGCAAGGGAAGCCATCGTGAACAGGTGAGTGACTTAACGTCACTTATGAGGTGGAGAAGGGATTGCAGGGAGCACGATGGAGGCTGGGAGAACAGCAGGAGGCGCAAGTTCAGGCCAGAGATGGTGGTGGCTTAGACCAGGGTGGTGCAGCAAAGATGGAGGCAGGTGAATGTATACCAGTAGGTCCTTGTTGATGCGGTGAATGTGAGGAGCTGAGGGAAGAGCCAAGGGTGTTTTTGTTTGTTTGTTTGTTTTTTTGTTTTTTTTTTTTTGCCATAGGAAACATGTGCTCCGTGCACTCCCTTACAGACAGGGAGAGGGAGAAAGCACCCCCAATGGGGTCACACCACAATCCCTTTTCTTCTATTTCTCCATCCTGTTGGGATTTGGGGCACACATGCATGTGCACGCACACACATACGCGTGCGCGCGCACACACACACACACACACACACATGCTGGGTGTGTTTTTCAAAGCTGTAGGGACAGGACTGGTACTGCACTAGGCCATGTAGGAGCCAGCTCATGTAACCACTAGGCTACAGGGATAGATTTTTTTTGCTTTGTTTTGTTCATTCATTTTTTAAGGTTTTTGCCATAGGACACGTGCACTCCCTGGAGAGAGATAGAGAGGGAAAATGGAGAAATCATTGCCCAGGGAGGATGGCAATTCCTTCTCCTCCATCCTCTTCCTGGGATTTTGGGCATGCATGCACACACATCCAGCGTGTTTTTCAAGTCTGGGACTCAAACCATGGTCAGCCATCTGGGAGTCCAGCACCTTAACCACCGTGCCACCTGCTGGTCCCCTCGAGGATCATGCTGAAATGGGCACGATCAGTGAGCAGGGCAGGCTGGGGAAGAGCAGGAGCTCAGTTTGAGATGCATGTGAGTGGGGACGGAGCAGGCAGAGGGGTGTGTGGTTCTGAGAGTGACTGGGGATACACAGGTCAGAGCTGTCTGGGCATAGGGCCCATCCACAAGGCCGGGGCTGTACAACACTGCCGTCCCCAGAACTTAGGGGTCAGGCAGAGGGGGCAGCACCTGGCAAGGAGACAGAGAAGGAGCAGCCTGAGGGGGCAGCAAACCAGGAGAGTGCTGTGTCATGGGCTCATGAAAAAAGCATTTAATGGTGGAAGTAGTCAGCTTTATCAGATGGGGTTGGCAAGCCAAGCAAGATAAGGGCTATAACGTGTCCAGTGGAGTTGGCAGCAGAGAGGCTGCTTCTGGATTTGGGTGACTAGAAAGAGAGGAGGTGGAGCCAACACTCTGGAGGAATGTGGCTCCATGAGGGGATGGAATACAGAGAGATGTAGTCGGAGGGAGTGTGCAGTGGACAGGGAAGAATTTTTTAACAGGAGAGGGGTGAAATCTGTGCTTTTCCACTATTAAGGCTCCTCAAATCACTTGAGCTTGTTTAAAATGCAGATTCCAGGCCAGCAGGTGATGTGCTGGTTAAGGCAGCTGGATCCCACGTGGCCAACTGTATAGTTTGGCTTAGAAAACATGCCTGGCACATGTACATGCATGCCCAAGATCTCAAGAAGAGAACGGAGGAGAAGGGATTGCAGCATGGCCATCCCCCTTCTGTCTTTCTCTCTCTCTCTCCAGCAAGCATGCATGCCCTATAGCAGTTTTTAAAATATAAAATAAAATGCACATTCCCAGGAAGCAGCCCCAGAGTCTGATTCACTGGGTCTGAGCATGGCCCAGGAATCCACCCCACCCATGACTGATAGTGATATGTCTTCCTTCCATAGAACACATGTGAATACCGAGGGGTGAGCTCCAGGGGGAGGGACGCCGAGGAGCTTCAAGCCAGAGTAGCTAGTCCCCCACAAGAGTCTCCTAAGAAGACAGGCCAGATGGTGGTGCAGTGGTAAAAACTGGACACTCTTTGAGGCTGACACACAGGAGAAGGTTCTGGAAAGGTTCCGGGCTCACATCTGGCAATCTCCCTGAGTAGGCCGGACATGTACATGCCCATGATGGGGGCTGGGTGAGGTGGGGGGTGGATAGCAGGATCAAGATCCTGTTGGGGGTGCTGTCTCTTTCTCTCTCATTAATGGAAGAAAGAAATAAATGAACTTTAATCATTAAAGTCCCCTGAGAGGACAGCGGGGAGGGATCCAGAGCTCCTTAGGAGGGAAGGTGCATCCTCCGTTGAGAGGTGGTCGTCAGGGCCCTGTGTCTGATGATTCCTGTGACGTATGAGGTGAGCTATGAGGGAGGTTTATGATGGCAAGAGAGGGCCAGCTCATCTGTCCTATAATCGCCCCGGCGTCTCGGAGGCTAGCAGGGTTATTATTTTGACTCTACAGATGAGGAGATAAGCCCACACCACACAGTGTAGTCGTTGGCACCCCACTGGCAGAGATGGAGCTGAGCCTGGGTTTCTCACTGAAAGCCCAGGCCACTGCCCTGATCACGTTTATTAAAGACCTACTGTTTGCACGGCCAAAGACACAGCAATGCCCTTCAGGACCTCACAGCCCAGTGGAGCCCATAGTTTTGCCCTGGATAGCTCAATTTAAGGAAAACCTTGCCATTGCAAGTAGGTCAGAGATGACGTGGGGGGCATGGGTGGCATGGCCTGGCATAGAGAAGTGGGCCCAGGGCTGAACCCTGAGGAAGGCCAGCATTTAGAAGTCAAAGGAAGAGGGGAGCCCAGGAGGAGGCTGAGAAGGAGCAGCTCCAGAGGTGGGAGGAAATCCAGGAGGGGGAAGCTTCTCAGCTCCAGGGGGTGTGGGGAGCCTGGGCCCTGTGATGAGAAGAGACGAGACAAGCTCAGTGGACAGGACTGGGTGTCCCAGCCCTCCCTCCAGGACACAGCAATCCTGACCAAGAGCCCACATCCCCTGTGGCCTGTCCCATGCCATTCTCTGTCCCCTGGCAAAATGCTTTTTCTAAAACTTAATTCTTACCTTGCCACTGCCTATCTCCCCACTCACCCTCCTGGTGTTGTCACTTTGCTGTGCGGCGAAAAGGAAACGTTCTTACATGGCCAGCAAGGCCCTGCAGGACCTGGCCCTTGCTGAGCTCTGTCTAGCCCCGTCCCTCCCCATTTTCCTCCTAGAAGGCAGTACTGCGGTGGCACCAGCCTCCTTTCAGTCTTCGGAGCTTTCATGCTCTTCCCTGCCTCAGGACCTTTGACCCATGCTGTCTGTCCTTACAGCCTACCCAACTCTCTCCAATCTCACCTCTTTTCCGGGGTAACTCTTGCTCACCCTTCAGTGGGCTCCTTGGGGAGATTCTCTCTGAAGCCTCATTCAGTTCCTGCACCAGTGCCCCTGCAGGGCTCCGTGTCCAGCTCAGCCGGGAGGCGCCTCTCTCTTGTTCGTTGCATTATCTGATTTACCTCAGCTGGGAAGCACCTCTCTCTTGTTCGTTGCATTATCTGATTTAATGACCATGTGTCTGGCATATAAATAGCCACCAAATGGATCCATGAATAAATGACAGGGCTCACAACCTCGGAACTGGTTCCACTGTAAACCAGAGCAGAGGCGAGGGTGGAAACAATAAGGGGAAAGAATACGAAAGTGAGAAAGGCCGAGGAATTTGATGAACAGAATAGACATGGGGCCAGTGGTCATGCTCACCAAAGAAGGCCCTGTTCCCTTCCAGGCCTGTGTCCGAACTTTCTATGAGACACCCCTCCAGCTATTGGAGAAGATCAAGAATGTCTTTAATGAAACCAAGAATCTCCTTACAAAGGACTGGAATATTTTCAGCAAGAACTGCAACAACAGCTTTGCTAAATGCTCCAGCCAAGGTAAGCACCAAAAGGGCCAGTGAGTGGGTAGCAGGGGAGGGTGTGTGTGTGGGGAGCTGGCAGGGGAGATGGGGCAGGCTGGAGGGCCCCCCAGGAGGCAGCTAGCTGCTGCTGCTCGTGCTCCTGTGTGTGTAGACCTGTCCGTTTTGTGTACATATGTGGCTTCATGACCCCAGGGTCCAAGCACATGTCTTTTCTGACATGTGTGTGCATGCACACCTACGTATGTCTGCATGTGGAAGCATCAAGAAGGCTCATGCTGGTGCCCGTGAGGTTAGGGAATGTATCAGGGCCCCTCACGGAGAGCCCTGTAGGCACCAA
>NW_006159750.1:5880884-5892157 GCF_000334495.1 Tupaia belangeri chinensis
CAGCCCCAGATGCTGATTCCCGGGGTCTGAGCATGGCCCAGGAATCCACCCCACCCATGACTGATAGTGATATGTCTTCCTTCCATAGAACACATGTGAATACCGAGGGGTGAGCTCCAGGGGGAGGGACGCCGAGGAGCTTCAAGCCAGAGTAGCTAGTCCCCCACAAGAGTCTCCTAAGAAGACAGGCCAGATGGTGGTGCAGTGGTAAAAACTGGACACTCTTTGAGGCTGACACACAGGAGAAGGTTCTGGAAAGGTTCCGGGCTCACATCTGGCAATCTCCCTGAGTAGGCCGGACATGTACATGCCCATGATGGGGGCTGGGTGAGGTGGGGGGTGGATAGCAGGATCAAGATCCTGTTGGGGGTGCTGTCTCTTTCTCTCTCATTAATGGAAGAAAGAAATAAATGAACTTTAATCATTAAAGTCCCCTGAGAGGACAGCGGGGAGGGATCCAGAGCTCCTTAGGAGGGAAGGTGCATCCTCCGTTGAGAGGTGGTCGTCAGGGCCCTGTGTCTGATGATTCCTGTGACGTATGAGGTGAGCTATGAGGGAGGTTTATGATGGCAAGAGAGGGCCAGCTCATCTGTCCTATAATCGCCCCGGCGTCTCGGAGGCTAGCAGGGTTATTATTTTGACTCTACAGATGAGGAGATAAGCCCACACCACAAAGTGTAGTCGTTGGCACCCCACTGGCAGAGATGGAGCTGAGCCTGGGTTTCTCACTGAAAGCCCAGGCCACTGCCCTGATCACGTTTATTAAAGACCTACTGTTTGCACGGCCAAAGACACAGCAATGCCCTTCAGGACCTCACAGCCCAGTGGAGCCCATAGTTTTGCCCTGGATAGCTCAATTTAAGGAAAACCTTGCCATTGCAAGTAGGTCAGAGATGACGTGGGGGGCATGGGTGGCATGGCCTGGCATAGAGAAGTGGGCCCAGGGCTGAACCCTGAGGAAGGCCAGCATTTAGAAGTCAAAGGAAGAGGGGAGCCCAGGAGGAGGCTGAGAAGGAGCAGCTCCAGAGGTGGGAGGAAATCCAGGAGGGGGAAGCTTCTCAGCTCCAGGGGGTGTGGGGAGCCTGGGCCCTGTGATGAGAAGAGACGAGACAAGCTCAGTGGACAGGACTGGGTGTCCCAGCCCTCCCTCCAGGACACAGCAATCCTGACCAAGAGCCCACATCCCCTGTGGCCTGTCCCATGCCATTCTCTGTCCCCTGGCAAAATGCTTTTTCTAAAACTTAATTCTTACCTTGCCACTGCCTATCTCCCCACTCACCCTCCTGGTGTTGTCACTTTGCTGTGCGGCGAAAAGGAAACGTTCTTACATGGCCAGCAAGGCCCTGCAGGACCTGGCCCTTGCTGAGCTCTGTCTAGCCCCGTCCCTCCCCATTTTCCTCCTAGAAGGCAGTACTGCGGTGGCACCAGCCTCCTTTCAGTCTTCGGAGCTTTCATGCTCTTCCCTGCCTCAGGACCTTTGACCCATGCTGTCTGTCCTTACAGCCTACCCAACTCTCTCCAATCTCACCTCTTTTCCGGGGTAACTCTTGCTCACCCTTCAGTGGGCTCCTCGGGGAGATTCTCTCTGAAGCCTCATTCAGTTCCTGCACCAGTGCCCCTGCAGGGCTCCGTGTCCAGCTCAGCCGGGAAGCACCTCTCTCTTGTTCGTTGCATTATCTGATTTAATGACCATGTGTCTGGCATATAAATAGCCACCAAATGGATCCATGAATAAATGACAGGGCTCACAACCTCGGAACTGGTTCCACTGTAAACCAGAGCAGAGGCAAGGGTGGAAACAATAAGGGGAAAGAATACGAAAGTGAGAAAGGCCGAGGAATTTGATGAACAGAATAGACATGGGGCCAGTGGTCATGCTCACCAAAGAAGGCCCTGTTCCCTTCCAGGCCTGTGTCCGAACTTTCTATGAGACACCCCTCCAGCTATTGGAGAAGATCAAGAATGTCTTTAATGAAACCAAGAATCTCCTTACAAAGGACTGGAATATTTTCAGCAAGAACTGCAACAACAGCTTTGCTAAATGCTCCAGCCAAGGTAAGCACCAAAAGGGCCAGTGAGTGGGTAGCAGGGGAGGGTGTGTGTGTGGGGAGCTGGCAGGGGAGATGGGGCAGGCTGGAGGGCCCCCCAGGAGGCAGCTAGCTGCTGCTGCTCGTGCTCCTGTGTGTGTAGACCTGTCCGTTTTGTGTACATATGTGGCTTCATGACCCCAGGGTCCAAGCACATGTCTTTTCTGACATGTGTGTGCATGCACACCTACGTATGTCTGCATGTGGAAGCATCAAGAAGGCTCATGCTGGTGCCCGTGAGGTTAGGGAATGTATCAGGGCCCCTCACGGAGAGCCCTGTAGGCACGGAGGCTTTCCAAAAAAATTTCCCTACGGGTTCTGCAAGCTGGCTGAACGTATGGGGGGTTCTGTGGAGACAGCGGATGCCCCATCTAGGAGCCAGGGTCCAGGAGCCCTGCTGCGAATCACCAGGATACTCTGGCTCCAGAAGTCCCAGGATGCCCTGGGTGTCCCCTCAAGGGACCAGCCTGGATGTGAAGTCTGAGCATCGTTCAAACTGTCCCAGTGCTGGCTCAGCTGCATACATGTGCACTCTGCGTGTCCTCGTCTCTGCGTCCTGTGCCACATGTGCCCTTCTCCGTCCAACCTTGCTCTCCACGGCAGGGCTGAGGCCCTGCAACCTGCCAATGGCCAAGTCCGGTCTCGCTTCCGTCTCCAGAGCTCCAATCATGGCCCTGGTCTGTCTCTGCCCATGGCTGTGGCTATGGGGCTTTTGGCTGTGCATGAAACCAGTGTCTTTGGGGCTTGAGGGTGTCTTGTGTTCATCTGGGAGGCCACTGCTCAATCTCCTGGCCTGGACGCTCACCCCTGGATTGACCTCTGGCCAGCTAGAACCCCAGTATGGACTGTTCTCTGGTCTCCCACCCCGGCCCCAGCCTGTGCATCTCAACCCTGCTCTCTGCTCTCTGCCCAAGAGACCCTGCAAGTCGCACCTTCCCTGCCTGAGCCCTGTGTCATAAGCATCCACTCCAGTCCTGTCCTCTCCTCAGCCCCAGGGCTGAGTAAGGAGATGAGGGGACCCCCATCCCTGCCAGACCCCTTCCCCAACCCCTCTGGGAAAGCTGTGCTGGAGGCTGGTGACTCTATCTCCTCCCCGTCTTTCTCTCTCCCTCTCTGTGGTTCTTTCAGATGTGGTGACCAAGCCTGATTGCAACTGCCTGTACCCCAAAGCCACCCCTAGCAGTGGCCTGGCCTCTGTCTCCCCTCACCAGCCCCTCGCCCCCTCCGTAGCCCCCATGGCTGGCTTGACCTGGGCTGACTCCAAGGGGACAGAGGGCAACACCCTCTTGCCCAGTGAGCAGCCTCTTCACACGGTGGACCCGGGCAGTGCCAAGCAGCGACCATCTAGGAGCACCTGCCAGAGCCTTGAGTCACCAGAGACCCCAGGTGTCGAGGACAGCCCCACCAGCGACTCACCACAGCATCTCCCCTCTGTGGCGTCCACTGTCCCTGAGATTGAGAGCATTCTTGATTCTGCACTGGGTCCTGACTGGGCTCTAGAAGAGGCATCTGGAGAGGCTCAAGAGGGTCTTGTACCCCAAGGGACGGAGCCCTCTCCCTCTGAGCTGGGAGGGAGCATCATCCAAGGAGAGACTGCCAGACCCAGCGACCTCCTCTCAGCATCTTCTCTGCTCCCGGCATCAGCAAAGGACCGACGGCCATCAGATGTAACTGGCACCGTCTTGCCCAAGGTGGGGCCTGTGAGACCTACTGGCCAGGCCTGGCATCACACCCCTGGGAAAACAGACCGTTCATCTGCCCAGCCCAGAGACCGCCAGGATCCAGACTCTCTCAGGACTTCCTCGTTACACCCCCAAGGCCTCAGCCAGCCCTCCACCCTCTCTGCTCAGCCAAGGCTTTCCAGAAGCCCCTCCTGGGGCAACGTGCTGCCCCTCATGGAGCTGGAGGGCAAGAGGAGCACCAGGGATCGGAGGAGCCCTGCAGAGCTGGAAGGAGGACGAGCAAGTGAGCGGGCGGCCAGGCCCCCCACCCATTTTAACTCGGTTCCTTTGACTGACACAGGCCATGAGAGGCAGTACGTGGGACCCTCCGACCCCCTGCTCCCAGGGTTTGTCTTCCACCTGCTGGTGCCCAGCATCATCCTGGTCTTGCTGGCTGTCGGTGGCCTCCTATTCTACAGGCGGAGGCGGCGGGTAAGGAGACTCCAGGAGGGGGTGGTGGGCAGGGGCAGAGTCTGGCAGGGGTACAGGTGGGAGGACGACTCAGGTCCAGCCTGGGTTCTTGAGGGACTGAGTTGATTGCTTGAGGCTGAAGGGAATGTTGCTTCGAGAATCAGAAAGGCTCAGACTCTCTAGGCAGTGGGAAGGGACCAGTGCAGAAGGGAACGGGGCCAACGGCAGGATGACAACAGCTAGAGGGGACAAGGAGGAGAGAACCGCTGTGTGAGGGCATCAGGGCGGGGCTACACTGGAGCTCCACAGAGCCCGGGGCCTGCAGGTCACTAGGAGATGGCCTGCAGGGAGTGGGCAGAGGAGCTGGGGCAAAGGCATCAGGGAGGCCACTTGGATTCCCCTGGCCCTCTGGCTAATTTCCACTTCTGGATACCTGTGGGGACTTTTGCAACTCTCAATACTACCTGGGGCAGCCTGGCCTGGGGATGGGGCTACTGTCCCAGCCCTCCCTCAGACTCTCAGTGGGTCTGCTCTTCCCATCTCCAGAGCCATCAAGAGCCTCAGACAGTGGACTCTTCCAGGGAGCAGCCTGAGGGCAGGTGAGAGCTGGGTGGGGTTCTGGGAGGCACTGGGGCCTGGCTTGGAATCTGTTTTCCCTCTGCCTCAGCAGCCCGGGGGAGGCCTTCACCTACCTACTCTGAGGAAATGGAGCTGTAGGCTCAGATGGGGCGACAGGAGCAAGGGCCTCGCCTTTGTCCTGGATATCTGGGCCTTTTCCTGATTTCTTCCTAGAGTTGGAAGTCCTAGGTCTTCTAACTCTGAGGCTGGGGGTAAACTTAGGGTGCCACCCAAAACCCTGCCCCTACTGAAGTCTTATGGCAGCCCTGTGCTCTGCCTGCAGCCCCCTGACCCAGGAGGAGGACAGACAGATGGAACTGCCAGTGTAGAGGGAATTCTAAGGTAAGATTCTCCTTTGGATCTCTCCCCCACTTAAAATGAGCTACGCCCTTTTCCACTCACCCCACTGACTGGTGATACCACCACTGCCCTGAGGCCCAGACTCTTGACTCCCTCCTCTCCGACTCCCTTCTCCACCCATCACCAGAATCAACCAGCCCCTTCCTTCCTGGGTCCTCAGATCTCCTGTGCCACTGCAGTCCCTCCCCACCTCTGAGGCCAAGCTCTGTTACGTTGGGTATCTAGTCTTATTGCCACCTTCAACCAACCAAAATCCTCTTCTCGCAGATGGCTTTAATACAGTCTTTGCCCTCCTGGAGAATTTTTAGTAGCTCTGCGTGGCCAGCCACTTCAAACCCCACACCCCTAGCTTGGTTTCTAAGCCCATCCAGTAGATGCCTGACCATGTGGCTCTTGCCAGGTTGCTCCCCATTGGCTCTCCTCCACCACTCCCAGCCAAGGTCATTTCTACCCCCCTGTTTTTAGAATCATGATGCCAGAGAACCTTAGAATTGGAGCCCGGCATCCCACCTCAGGGGGCCCACCCCTCTCGGCATCCCCAGCAGGGAGTCAACCAGCTCTGGTCATACTCTCCCACTTCCAGGCAAGCTCCCTCCCTGTCTAGTCACAGTTTATGCCACCTTCAAATAGCATTGGGAGAAAGGGCTTCCTCGTGTGAGTCAAAACTGGCTTCCCTGTCCCTCCACACCGGCCCTCCCTCCTATGTTTAAGGTCGGTTATTCATGTCCCCTTGAAGTATGCTGTGAGCTAAGTGTGGCCAAGTCCCTCAAACATTCCTTATATGATATGGTTTTCAGACCCCTCACCATCCTGGACACACTCGTTTGTCACTGTCCCACTGAAAGTGTGGCGCCCAGCCCTGGACACAGTACTCCAGATGTTGTCCGACCAGCTCAGAGTACAGTGGGACTGTAACCTTCTTATGTGGACAGTGCTCTTCTACCCTGCTGACCCAGAGTGCCTTAGCTTAACAGCCGCATCATACCGTTGTCATATGTTGAGCTCGTGGTCGCTAAAACCCCTAGTTCCATCTCCCATAAACCTGTGTCACGTCAGACCTTCTCATCCTGTGTTTGGACAACTTAACTTTTTTAACCCAAGTGCAGGAGTCCATATACACCCTTATTAAGACCACCTTGGTTTCTGTGCATCACCCAAGCCTATTGAAATTGTTTTAAGTTCTAATTCTGTCATCTTCATAGCCCCCCAATTGTGTCTCCCACACATCAGTGAGCTGTCCTTGCCCACATTGTTTACAAAGATGTGACCCTTATTATTCCTCGGCCCTGGTTCCCTAGCCCCAGATGACCTATGCCCTCCTGCCCTCCTCCCACTTGGCCACAATCCGTCCATCAGGAAGCCTTCCCGATGGTCTCTGCCACCCTCTTCTTGCTCCTTCAGCTCGTGCCCCACCGGCTGTTTTGTATTTGGTTAATACTATATTGATTTGCACTTATTCGGATGTTGTTGTTACACATTTTTAAAAGCTTATTTTATATGTGTAGATGTACATTCCACATCCCTAAGAAGATTGTAAGCTCCTTGAGGGCAGGAAATGTCTTTCTCTTTTTTTGAGTGTTTCTTTTTCCAACCCGGGCTCTAGTACAGAGAAGGCTTCTCCAGAGTTGTCACAGATTCAATAAATGCTGACTGACTGGTTTCAGGGAGGGCGTACCCAGTGACCCTGACCAGCTGTCTCTAAGTGACCAGCCTCCTGGCTGACCAATTAACCAGCTAACTAATCAACTAACTAATCAACTTTGATTGACTGGTTGACCTGTCGACTAACTAACTAGTTGGTAACTAACTATCTAACTGGTTAGTTGTTGATTGGTGAGCTGATGGCCTTACTGATTTGCTAATTGGCTGGCTGGCCAACTAGCCAAGCTGTCCCAATTGGTTTCCTGTCACCTTTGCCAAATGCAAGCGAGTGCCTTAGGGCCTTCCCATGTACAGAGTGGCAGGTCTGGGCTCCTCCTGGAGAGATAGGGGATCTGACAAATGCTTGAAACCAGGGAACCTATTTACTGAAGAGCAAGCCCTAACACAGCTGGAACCCTGGGGTCTGCCTCGTTAGTAGGGTGGGCTAAGATGGGCGAGTGAATGAGCTTGGGCCTGGGCAGGGCTATGAGAATGACTGGGAAGCAGAGGAGGGAGTCTCTGGGGACTTCAGTGGCTCAGTGCTGTGCCAGCCTTCCCCACCCCTGTGGTCTTGGCCTTCTGCCCCATCCATCCCATCTATATGCCCCCTCTTTTCCTGCTTGCCTGTTCTCAGGCCCATCTCAAGCTTTCCTCTCTCCCGAGATTTCACTTGGAGAGGAGACCCAGCACAGGAAACCCAGGCCTACGTGGTTCAGTGGGCTCAGCCATATGGTGGTCCACAGGCCAGGCACCCTGAGCCTCTGGGGGATTGAGTGCCAGCCCCCAGATCGACCTCTGCTCTGATAAGGGAGGTGACAAAGGGAGACACAGAGCCTGAGAGACTAAGAGAGGATGCATAGCCACAGACATCTCAGACACCAGCACCCTCAAACTCAAGGAACTAAGAGGCAGGGGCCATAGGCTGCCTTTGCCTTGGTCCGTCTTTCCTCTGGGCCCCTAGCAGGGCTGTGGCCTGACTGTACCTAGCATGGCTCAGGTCCAGTTTATGGCTCCCCCTTCTGTCCTCTCCAGAGCATGGGAATGGGCTGGGAGCCAGACGCTGTGGTCCTGTCTTCCCTCCTTACCCATCATGGGCTGTGCCAGTAGGGCCTATGGACATTAGGGAGGGAGACTCCACGGGGTCCAAAGTCAAACTGTTGGATGTGGTCCAGGGGATTTCTGCTCTGGGAACAAAGCGTTCTGAGGATGCTGGGCAAGGGGACAAGGCTGGGGGTGGGGCAGAGAGGGGGTGGGGCCCTGACTCCCACAGATGATGCAGGAGACAAGTGCCCAGGACCATTTGGGAGGCGTGGTTGCTGAGGGTTTAAGCGTGCCAAATGGCAGGGCGGGGGCTTCCTCGTCCTGGCACTGCCTCTAGCCCTTTCCTCTCGGCCCGAGTTCTTGCTCTTCAGTTTCCTCTGCCCTGCTGTCTAGAGTATCATCTGTGATGACCTTCTGGGATGAGCCCCGTAGGGGTGGAAATGGGAAGTCTTCTTTGCTAGAGTTAGAGGAGTCACCCTCGGTTCCACAGTGAGAGTCTTGCCTGAGGAGAGGGCTAGGGACACTCAAGTGCTCCCTGCCCTCCCTGTCAGACCAATCTGCTGGAGTAGCAACCCCTGTCCCCGGCCCCCCGCTCGGGCCTCCACCAGGCCCCAGGAGCTCCCCCTATGGTCCCCGGTTCCCCAGGAGGAGGTAGGAGGTGAGGTCAGTCTGGCCAGAGGCTTGGGCTGTTGCCAAGGAAAGCTGCCTTGCTCCTTTGTGGGCGGCCGGGGTGGCTGGGAAGGCGAGGAAGGAGAGAGGAAATCCTGCCTGCAGCACGGCCCAGAGCCCGCAGGCACCACCCCCATGCCCTCAGCAACCCTCCCCACACTCCCACTCAGCTGACCAGCCTGTCCTTCTCTCCCCTACAGCTGGGCGCACAAGACAGTCTCTCCATGGGAGGAGACATTATGAGGGCGTCCACCACCACCCCCTCCAGCCGTCCTCCTGGGAATGTGGCCTCCACCAGAGTGTCTGTCTGCCAGCACTGGACTAGAGCAGCAGGCCAGGGCCCTTCTGCCTCAACCCTGGGACCCTCAACTGACTGAGAGAGGGCTGGAGGATGCCCCCCCTCCCCTCGCTGCCACTATTTATTGTGGGCCCTGGAGGCTCCCACGCTTGAAGAAGGCTGCAAGCCCCGCTCAGGACCCTCTCCCTCAGGGCTGTTCCCTTCACTCACTCTCCTCCATGCCCTCTGGCACCTGAAGCATGAGGGAGAGCAGGGGAGGCCTGAGAAGTGGATGAGCCCTGCGCCCAGAGGACCCGCCTGATGCCATGGGATCCCAACATTGACAGGCAGGGACCTGTCTCTGGAGAGAGAAGCCTGAGATTGGCAGGGCGGGTCGGCGTCGGCCTGATTTCCCGTAAAGGCGTGCAGCCCAGAAGACGGGAAGAGAAGGCCTCTGGGCCTGCTAGTCTGCTGACAGCCCAAAGGGTCTACAACTCCCTGCGCATCAGTGCCCTCTGCCAGTTGCCAGGCCAAGAGGAAGGCCTGCCCTGCCCTCGGGACCTGCTCGACCTGGCTCATGATGCCAAAGGAGGGCCCACCTCTGGCCTCTGCCTCTTCTTCCCCCTGCCAGAGCTTCTCCAGGAGGCCGGGCAGAGGCTCCGCTCATCAAGGAAGCCATTGCACTGTGAAGCAACTCCCTGCGCATCAGTGCCCTCTGCCAGTTGCCAGGCCAAGAGGAAGGCCTGCCCTGCCCTCGGGACCTGCTCGACCTGGCTCATGATGCCAAAGGAGGGCCCACCTCTGGCCTCTGCCTCTTCTTCCCCCTGCCAGAGCTTCTCCAGGAGGCCGGGCAGAGGCTCCGCTCATCAAGGAAGCCATTGCACTGTGAAGACTGAACCTGCCTGCTGAATCCATCCGTCCATCCTCCCACCCATCCAGCCACTCCCCGGCTTCCTGCGCTGAGCTGGCCTCACCTGACGACTAAGGGAGCCCCTAAGCCCTGACCTCCTCCTGACCCAGCCTTTGACTCCCCAGGGTGGAGCGGAGTGGGAGAACTGCCCGGGCTGCCAGCCAGAGCCGGTCTCTAGGCTGTGCTGTTCACCCAGGTTTCTGCATCTTGCACTTTGACATTCCCAAGAAGAAAGTGACTAGTGGGAGGGATGAAGGGAAGGGAGGGCAGAGGCAGAGAGGGGCCAGGGAGAGCTCTGACTGCAAATGGGTCTTTGAAACATGGGTGTGCCTCTGAGACTGGGGAGAGAGGTCACATTTGTGCCCCCCCAGCCCAGTCTCCTTCTCCTGCCATGGCAGGCACCTGGGCCTGAGCAGGTCGTCCCTGCCAGGAGCCCTGGGGCTGCCGCACTCCAGCCCCACCTGTTTGGCACCCAACTCCCTCCCTCTTCTGGCCTTTCTTTCTCCCCAGTCCCCCCAGCTCTCACCCCCTCCCCATCTCTGTCCAGGGAAGCCAGGGTGGGGGAGTAGTCAGGAGATAGAGGTTTTGAGACCTGGGCAGTGGGAGACAATGGGCAGTGCCCCTTGGTCCCTATGTGCTGCTGTGTCCCTCTCCTGCCACTTGGGCCCTCTACTGAGAGACCCTGCCCTACCTGGCCACTGGGCCTGTGACCGTTCTTTCCTGCCCAAGAAAGTGGGGGCCGCTGCCCACCCCCGACCCTGTCCTGGTGTGATAACTAAGAGAAGGGCTGTGGAAAATTCCATGTGGGGCTTATCCTTCTAGTCACGGACTCTATATTTGATGCTAGGAAACATGTATTTAAATAATGGAAGAAAAAAAAAAACACAGAAAAAAGGCATTCCTCCCCTCCCCCTGCACCTTAAATGTGTAGTATTGTAAAAGTCTGAACAGCGAATCCACCCCATTGCAGAAGCTCTTTGTGGGCGCTTGGTGACACCAGCATGGGAGGAGCCCAGAGCCGCCTCTGGGTGTCCCCCAGCTACCTGCACAGGGACCTCTTCTTTATTCTAAGGAAGCCGAGAGGGAACATTGGCTCACGTACTGTGAGATTTCGTTTTTATACTTGGAAGTGGTGAATTATTTTATATAAAGTCATTTAAATATCTATTTAAAAAATAGGAAGCTGCTTTATATATTTAATAATAAAAGAAGTGCACAAGCTGCCGTGTGAGTCATGGGAAAAGTTACTTTGGGGATGTGGGTGGCAGAAGGAGAGGTGGGCGGGCAGCAGCAGCTGAGCGAGCCCCAACTCAGAAAGGGGAGGATAGGTACTCCTCCGGCTTCAGTGTTGTTACCAGAATCTCCTGTAAGACTGCTGTCCCAAACACATTCATCTGCATATCTGTTTAATAGGGGGAAAAGGCAGCCAAACCTCAGGGCTGGCCCCGGCCCCTGCTCCAGCTCGGCCTCGCCCAGCCTGGGAAAATGGCTGGTTGGGCTCAGTCCAAGGGCCAGAGGAGCCCTCGAGGAAGAGGTGC
>NW_006159750.1:5892315-5900064 GCF_000334495.1 Tupaia belangeri chinensis
GCATAGCTAGCTCTGGGAAAGAGCCAGCAACCTGTGTGAGGGGCCTTAGAGCCTGCTCCTCCTACTAGGAGTAGAGCGGTGACCACAGATGTGGCCTTCCACAAGGAGGGAGTGTGGAACAGGGCCAGAGACAGTGAAGGGCCAGCATAGCTCAAGCACACATCCTGGGCAGAGTTGTAACATGAGGGCCTCCTCATTCCCAAGAGTGTGGTGAGCAAAGTTATGGATCAATGGCCCACCTGAGAACCACAGGGGTTGTGTCTAAAAGTGATGAGACCCAAGCCACATTCTGGATCAACAGAATCAGAATCTTAGGGGTGAGGTTCAGGCCCCAGGTATCAGAATATTTTAAAGACATCTCAGGTGATTCAAATGTGACCCACAGGAAGAGCAACTGGAGTCATGCTGTCAGATATGGTGGCTATTTAAGTTTAAATTAATTAAAATAAATCAAAATAGTCATCTAGTTCCTCGGTTGCACTGGTCATGTTTCCAGGGCCCAGTAGCCACATGTGGGTTCTATGGTGGACAGCACAGAAATACAGCATGTGCATCACTACAGAAGTCCCACCGGCCAGTGCTGCCCACAAGGGGTGAGGGGCTGCATGGAGACGACCACACTATAGGGCCAGGACTAGGGCCAAGCAAACCTGGCCAGGAATAAACACTCAGGTATCTCAGTCACCCCTTTCTGTGCCCTATTTCGCCACCCCCCCTCCAGCCTATCCCTTATCATTTCCCTTAAGTTATCTTTTCCTATCAAGAGCTCCTCTTCCTGTTTTCTAAAGTTTTATTTATTTACTTCTCCCATGAGAGAGAGATACAGAGAGAGGTAGGGAGGCACTCCCAACAGGGTCTTCACACCGTGATCCAACCCCAACTTCAGCCAGCTCAGATCACGGGCACCAGTACACCCATTTGCTAGGAAGCCCTGAGACATGAACCCAGAACCTTCCTATGTGGGTCCGGTTGCATTAACATGGCACCACCATTGGGCCCCCTCCAAAAAGAGTTTTGAAGAAACTTATGTTTTTCATCCTTTAAGGCGCCACTCAAAAATTCTCTGAGAAGCCTTCCCAGCCTATCTCAGGCCCTTGAAACCCACTTAGGCTTAACTCCCTTCTGCCCACCAGGCCATGGACTGTGCAGGAACCGTGCTGCATTCTTCACTGTATCCCAGTACTTAAGAGTGTCTAGCACACAGTAGGTGCTCAATAAGCCTGTGTCAAAAGATTAACTCAGAGCGTATGAACAAAGGCACGGTAATGCAAGTTCTGGCCAGATTTAATGCATGGGCTTTTCTAGGGGCTTTACTGGGGACAAGCCAATGGAATTAATATATGATAACTGCAGTACAGTGTCCAAACAGAGGAGGTATTTTCAGCAGAGGGGTCTCTCTGCCTTCTGATGGAGATGTGACTAGGTTGGAATTGCTGGGCTGTGGTGGATAGAATGTGAATTTTAAAGCCTTTAAGCAAGGCTCGGGGGGGTGGCTGGGGGGTTAGAGTTGGGGGGTTGGCAGTAGAGGGACACACAAACAGAAACAAAGCCCTGCTCCTTACCTGCCTTTCAAGAAGCCCTGAAAGGCCAGAGAATCTCAGCTGGCCTTCTCCCGGGCTTCATGTGCTACACAGACCACCTGGAAAGCATCATCCCTATACAACAAGACCCACTTTGGATTCAGCACAAGAGAACTGAGGTCCTTGGCTTGGCTCTTTTATTGCCTGTTTGTGTGACCTTGAGTAATTATTTAACCTCTCTGAGCCTGTGGCTTCTCCTCATCTGCAGAACTAATTTAATAGCACAAACCAGGTATATCTGGACTGAGGCTCAAATAAAGAGACAAATCCCTCGTGGGTTCCACTGGGTTGCCCACAAATAAAGTGTGTTCTGACGCTGCCCCTGCCAGCTGGTCTTACAGTGCCCAGGCCAGAGGACTCCCCTCCGGGCAAGCACTAGTTGTTCTCAGGGAAGCTGGCAGAGCTGGGTGCTGCCTGCTGCAATGAGATTTCAGATATATGGTAGCTCAGGGATTTCTAGATGGAGGGAGGGCCAGGTGAGAGACTGGAGGTCTTCATCTGGTGGCCCTGAGATGCAGCGGGTGCAGGTTTGCAGGCAGGGTCAGGAACTCTGGCTTGGAGTATGTAAGCAGAAGACCCAGCCAAACCCCAAACCACTATCCGGCCAGAGGCAGGAAAGTGAATCAGAGGCAACCAGGAAGAAGCCTGAGGTTAACCTTGTGCAGACTGCGGGCCATGGCAAGGAAGCGGCTGGGGGGTCTGGGGTCTGGGCAGGGCCTGGGTGGGCATCTCATGACCCCTCAACAGGCACTAACGTCACTTGAGGGTGGGTGGTGCTCAGACAGCCCTGGGGAAAAGATGCCATGTTTCTCATGAGCGCCCCTTGCTGCCCCAGTGAAGGTCCCTCTGCTAGAGCAGCACCTCTCTCCCTTGCTTTCCTTCCGCAGATTCTAAAAGGGGTTAGGGCTGACCAGGCTTTATCGCTCTGGGTTCCAGGACTGCTGAGGGGGCAGAGTAGACAGCACCGGCCTGGAAAGCCCCAAGGCAAAGTGGCTAAACCACGGAAAGGATTGTTCACTCTCCCCGCACGGGAACTGTGGCTTCTGTGGCCTGGTCCCTGGTCTAGAACGTTAGGAAAGCCCACCAGTTGACCCCCATAGCCCTGTTGAAGTCCACACTTACTCAGCCCCGCAACTGGGTGGCAGTGAGTCAGAAGAGGTTGTGGATCGGGGTTGGGGAGGAGGATGGGTCAGGGGAGCTATCGGGTAAATTCCTGGAGGCCGAGTGAAAGCCCTGAGCTGGTCTCTAGCCACTCTGTTCCACAGGCCCTTCCCTGCTTTGAGGTCCTGGACTCCTGTCCCAGACACTCTGATCTGTGGTCCTTTCATGTGTGTACACCTAGTGAGGCCTGTGAAGGCAGGAGCCTTGTCCTCAGTCATTCATTCATTTCGCTACTTATTGCTAGATGCTGAAGACAAAGCGACAAGGAAGAGTCAGGGAAGCAGACAGGTATTAGTCAATCAATTGTACAATAAAGTATCTAGTCATAAAATCTGAGCAGAGGTATGGAGATACAGGTGCTGTGAGAGCTTCTAATAGGGAACCTGACCCAGAGATGTAAGGCCTTTCAGGCTTTCAGGACGATCAAGGCAGAGGAAGCCAGAGAAGCATTATACGGGTGAAGCATGGCCTGTGCCTCCTCCCTAGGCAAAGCTGCTGACAAGACTGAAAGGAAAGCTGTTCACTTATTTTCTAGTTTGTGTAAGGCACTGTATAAAAATGCAATCTCTTTCCATCCTGTAACAGCCTCCTGAGCTAGGTGCTAATTCCCTGTTTTATAGATGGAGAAACTAAGACTTAGAGAAACTTAGTCAAGACCACAGCAGTTGGTAAGTGGCAAAGCCTGGATTTGAACCAAGGTTTAACTGTTTTCAAATCCCACACTTTCATCATATCACTCTAATAGATGCATAACAGATGCTTCTTACACAAAGGGATAGCTCATGTAAGCCCAGTGGGCTTTGAAGGTCTCTAGGGCTTGGTATTCTTTTTCTCTTCAGAAGGATTGTGTGGTCTGAAGTGGACAGAGGTGCCTGTGACAGACTGCTGCTCTCTCACCCTTCTACTAACCTTAAATTCACAAGAAAGGAAGAGAGACCCATCTTAGGTAGTATGCCCACTGCCTGGGCCTCATGGAAAGGCCTGTCTTGACTGCTAGCACCTCTTTCTGGTTTTCTTTGGTTTGGATTCTTGGCAATCCATGTGTGTGGTTTTTTAAAATTATTTTTAATTTTATTAATTATTGTTATTTAATTTGCTATAGTGCATGTGCACTCTCCAGAGAGAGACAGAGAGAGAAAGAGAAAGTGAGAAAGCAAGCTACTAGGTCTGGGACTTGAACTGCAGTTGGCCACATGGGAGTCCAGTGCCTTAATCACCATGCCACCTGCTGGCCCCAAGTCGTATGTTTTTTTCCCTGTCCACCCTTTGAGCATCCACCCTTTGAGCACCTCCTCAGGCCCTGATTAATCATTGACTCAGGGACATCTGGGCCCTGATCACTCCAACTGGCAGCATTCTTATTTTGCCTGATCATGACCTTCTTGAATAAAGAAGCTATAAATTTGAGCCCCCACCCATACAAACACATCTGGGCAGATCTTCAGGGGATGTTGTCTAGGCCTGGGATGGGGTTGTATGGGCAATACCGCATTAGGGCCACGGAGTGTGACATCTGTAAGCTACATGCTCTAGTGACTCAGCATAAAAAGCTAAAGGCTGGACTGGAACCAGCAGTTGGTGTAATGGTTATGTCGCTGTACTCCCATGTAGTCGACTGTAGTTCGAGTCCAAGACCTGGTGGCTTAAACTCATGCTGGGCACGTGTGTGTACGTGCCCAAGTTCCAAGAGAAGAATGGAGGAGAAGGGATTGCAGTGTGGCCATCACCCCTGGGGTATGATTTCTTGCTTTCTATCTCTGTTTTTCTGGTGAGCATACATGGCCTATAGCCAAAAACTCTTAAAAAAAAAAAAAAGGCTAAAGGCTGGGGGCTAGAGGACTTTTGGAGCAAGAACAGAGCCCTCTCTCTGTTTTTGATATTTGAGGGAGCTCCAAAGTAGCATCATTATTATCAGAGTGTACTGTGAGTGTTCAATCTATGTTGGTTTTCCTGAAATGAGCTCCACACCCACACAGGAGCTCTCTCCAACTATCTACTCTCCAAAAGAAGAGCTGTAGGCTTGAAGGTAATTTGGCCCAAATCCTGTGCTATATTCAGAATATTTTTCTATAGTAGCAACAATAAACCCTGGGGAGGGGGTAGAAATCTGATTTCTAGAGCTGATGCAATATATTATTTTAAATGTCTAGTTTTCTTTCTTTTTTTTTTTTTCTTTTCTATTTTTTTTTTAAGAGAGATTTTTGTAATAGGGTGCATGAGCTCACTGGACAGACAGAGAGATAGAAAGCAAGAAATCACCCCCCAGGGGAATGGCCACACCGCAGTCCCTTCTCTTCCATTCTCTTCTTGAGATTTTGAGTGCACATGTACATGCACCTGCTGTGAGTTTTAAGCTGCTGGGTTCAGGACCCAAACCATGGTTGACTACATGGGAGCCCAGCAATGTAACCACTACACCATCTGCTGGTTCTAATTAAATATTTAGTTTTCAATAACAACAAAAAAATTAATAGCATGTAAAAGTACAAGAAAGTATATCCTGTACATAGGAAGAAAAAGCAGTCAACAGAAACTGTCCCTGAGAAAGCCAAATACAGTCTTACTAGACAAAGACATTAAAGCAAGTATTTTAAATGTGTTCAAAGATCAAAGGAAAATATATTTAAATAACTAAAGGAAAATATAAGAGTTATGTCTCACCTCAAGACATCAATAATATCAATAAAATGATAAAAAAAATATATGTATACATACACAGAATAGAAATCTTAGAATTGAAAAGTACAATAACTGAAATGAGAATTTCACCAGAGAGGCCTAACAGCAGATTTAAATGCTCAGAAGAAAAAAAATCAATGAACTTGAAAGTAAGTCAATTGAGATTATCCAGTCCAAGGAACAGAAGTTATGAAAAACAATGAAGAAATGTGTACAGAGCCACAGAGACTCGTGGGACATCATGAACATACCAACATATGCATGATGGGAATATGAAAAGGACAGAAGAGAGAGGGAAGGGTAAAAGAAATATTTGAAAAAATACTGTTTGAAAACTTTCCAAATTTGATGAAAGATGCTAATGTACAATTCAAGAAGCTCAACACACTCCAGGTAGGATAAGGTCAAAGATATCCACACCTGAAAATATTATAATCAAACTTTTGAAAGACAAAGAGAGACTCTTCAAAGCAACAAGAGGAAAGTGACTCATTTAGTACAAAGAATCCTCAATAAGATCAACAGCTGATTTTTTTCATCAGAAACCATAAAGGCTAGAAGATAGTGAGGCTGGATGTTCAAAGTGCTGAAGACGGAAAAAACAACAAACAACAACTGTAACCAAGAATTCTATATCCAGCAAAACTATCATGCAAAATGAAAGAGAAATGAAGACATTTCCAGATTTAAAAAACTGAGTTTGTCACTGAGAAGATCTGTCTTTCAAGAAATATCAAGGGAGTCCTTCAGACTAAAATGAAAATGTACTAGATAGTAACTTGAATCTACTTTATGAAACAAAGAGCACCAGTAAAGGTATATGAATAGGTAAATATAAAAGATATAATGTTCATTTTTATTTGATTTAAAAGCAAAATTCAGGGACCATGGTTCAAGTCCTGGACCCAGTGGCCTGAAATTCACACCCAGTGTGTATGCATGCTTGCCCAAAATCCCAGGAGGAGAATGGAGAAGATGAGATTGTGGCATGGCCAGCTCCATGGGAAGTGATTTCTCACTTTCTCTTTTATCATTTCTCTCTGTCTCTCTCCAAAAAGTGCATACACCCTATGGCAAAAAAATCTTAAAAAAAAAAAAAAAAGTTTCTTTATGGGGCTGATACATGGCATAGTGGTTAAAGTATTGGACTTCCACATGGCAGATCACAGTTTGAGTCCTGGACCCAGTGACTTGAAACTCACTGGGCATGCGTGCTTGTATGCATGTCCCAAATCCTGAAACAAGAATGAAATACTGAAACAAGAATGGAGGAGAAGGGATTGCAATGTGACCATCCCCCAGAGGGTAATTTCTCACTTTCTCTCTTTCTCTGTGTCTCTCTGGCACTCTACCATAAAAATCTCTCTCTAATAATAATAATAATAAAAATTTTAGATAAAAATTCAAGGGTTGGGGACCAGCAGTTGGTGTAATGGCTATGTTGCTGGACTCCCATGTGGTCGATCGTTGTTCGAATCCTGGACCCAGTGGCTTAAACTCACGCCAGGCATGTGTGCGTGCGTGTCCAAGATCTTGAGAGGAGAATGGAGGAGAAGGGATTGCAGCATGGCCATCCTCCCTGGGGGGCGATTTCTCTCTTTCTGTTTGTCTGTCTCTCTCTGTCTTTCTGGCTAGCACACGTGCACTATAGCAAAAACCTCTTAAAAAAAAAATTCAAGGGCTGGCAGGTGGTGTGGTAATTAAGACTTTAGATCCCACATGGCCAACTCCTTGGTTCGAGTTTCAGATCAACAGCCTGAAAAATATGCTGGGCTCATGTGCATGCATGTCCAAGAATCCCAAGAGAGGAATGGGGAAGAAGGGATTGCAGTGTGGCCATACCTTCAGGGGGTGACTTCTCACTTTCCCTCTCTCTCTGCCTCTATTTCTGGGGAGCACACACACTCTATGGTAAAAAAAAAAAAGAGTAAAAAAGAAGAGTAATAATCATAAATCTATGCCAATGATCAAAAAAGTTTAAAGAGGTCATTTGTGATAATAAGATCATAAAAATGGGGGTGGAACAGAGCTATTTTGGAGAAAAGTTTTGTGTACTATCAAAATTAAGTTGGTATTAATTTGAACTAGATTATTATAAATTAAGATGCTAATAGTAATCCCTAGGGCAGTCACTGGGAAAACAACTCAAAAATACATAAGAAAAGGAATAATATGGGAATTAAAATGGTACACCCAAGTAGTGGTCTATGAAAATCTCAATCTCCAGCAATCAGTGAAAAATGGGGAGCCTTAACCCCCTGAAAACACATCCTCTTTGTCCCTCGTCCTTATGCTCTACTTCTGTTTTACAATATAAAAAATCCGGCAT
>NW_006159750.1:5900095-5941896 GCF_000334495.1 Tupaia belangeri chinensis
TCCTTTGTTGGCCACACACTTTCTCCGTTAGTATCATGTTTCCTCGACAATCCTGTGAGGCAGGTTTCATCCTATCAGCTTTATACTGAGGGCTCTGAGGCTCAGAGAGGTTAAGTAAACAACCCAAGGACTCCCAGCCAATAAATGTGAGAGCTGGCACTAACATGAGGCCTATCTTCTCAGGCCTCTTTTCTCCATGCTCAGCTCAGCACGAGGCCGTTAGAGATGTTGACTTCCTTTTCCTTTGTTTCTTTTTTCTTATTTTTAATTACAGAAAATATCAAACATGTACCCAAGTAAAGAGATAGCAAAATCACCCAGCTCAGCACTTGGCTCTCAGAGAAGTTGGCTTCCTTTTCCTTTGTTCCTTTTTCTAATTTTTGACTATGGAAAATACCAAATGTGTACGGAAGTAGAGATAGTAAGATGAGCCCCCACGTACCCATCACTCAGCTTCAACAATTACGGCCAATCTTGACCCAGCTATGTCCCCACATGCTGTTCCCTCCCCTCCCCCCACTAGTTTGAAGCATCCTTTCAGACATAAACATTTCAGTATGTGGCTTCAAAAGATAAAGATTCATTTGTTAAAAATGTAACCACAGTCCTCTTATCCCTCATGAAAATACTGATAATTTCTTTAATGTCATCAAATGTCTAGATCAGCATTTCAGTTTCTCTAATTGTATCACATTTTTTTTTAGTTTGTTTAAATATGGACCCAAATATTGTTCAGACATTGCAACTGGTTGCTATGTTACTTAGGCCTCTATAGGTTCCCCCTCCCCTCATCTATTTCTTCCCAGCAGCTTATTTGATGGGGGGGAGTGGGGGGACTGGTTCATCTGCCCTGTAGAGTTTCCCGGTTTCCTCTAACACCCATATTTCCTACAAATTGGAAGTTAGATTTAGAAACTTGGTAAGATTCAGGATTAATTTTTCTTTTTATGATAAGGTCTTGTGGGCCAGTCAGTGGCCTAGTGGTTGAGGCAGCTAGATTCCACAGTGCCAACTGTGTGGTTTGAGTCCTGACCAGGCAGCTTGAGGAACATACTGATTCTTTGTGTGTGTGCCCAAAATCCCAAGAAGAGAATAGAGGAGAAGGGATTGTGCCTTGGTCAATCCCCCCAGGGGGTATTTCTCACATCCCCCCACTCTCTCTATCTCTCTGGTGGGCATATACACTCTAAAGCAAAACAGAAGGAGAAGAGACGGCAGCAGGAGCAGTGAGGGAGAAAGAAGGAAGAAGAGAAGGAGGAGGAGGAGAAGGAGAAAGAGAAGAGAAGGAGGAGGAGTCAAAGGCAGGGTCTTGCCATGTTTCCCAGGTCAGCCTTAAGTCTGGGATCTTCTTGCCTCAGCCTCCTGAGTTACTAGAGTTCATGCCACCATGCCCAGCCTTCGGGTTGGATCAAGAATCAGACCTGCCTTTGTGCATGGTTCCTGCCTGGGAAGCGTATCATCTTAGCAGCACATGCCACTGTGGTAGGTCCACAGCTAATTTTTTGACAATAGTTCGCAGGTGCTGTTGTGTACATTCATCAGGATGTATATAAGACTGGTTGTCTCCTTTTTTCCCTTATGATATTTTTATCTTTAAAACTTGGAAACAACTTAAATGTCTGATACTAGAGACTAGTTACATAATAATAGTTCATCATTACCATGGAATTTTATGCAGTCATTACTGATCATGGCTTTCAAAGAATATTGAGCAATATAGGGAAATGGTTATCATACAATGTTAGGAAGAAAATTGGAATTGAAAATTCATACAGTGTGTCATATATCGACTCACAGAGAAAAGATTAGAAGGAACCACAAATTGCAAGGGAAAAACAATGATGTTAATAGAGACTTTACTAAAGGTTAGAATTATGGGCGATTGATTTTCTTCTTTCATTCTTTATTTTCCAATTAAAAAAAGTTTTTGCCAGAAGGCATGTGCATTTGCCAGAGAGAAATGGGGGGAGGATGTGGAGGAGAGTTATAGCATCCCTCCCCATGAGGAATGGCCACATTGCAACCCCTGATCTTCCATTTCTCTCTCCTTTCAGGATTTTGGGCATGCATGCACAAGCACTGAGCATGTTTCTCCAGCTGCCTAGTCTGGGACTTGAACTATGCAATTGACCATGTAGAATCCAGCTACCTTAGCTACCATGCCATGGGCTCACCCTCAATTTTTAATAATATATTTATATGACTTTTATAATCAGAAAAAAAAATTTAGGCTTCTATTCCTATATGTAAAGTTGTGATGTTTTCTGAAATCATCTACAGAACCACAAAATGTTACCTTAAGGCAAGATGCAAACATACTAAGCACTATGACCAGAGAACAAATTGCTAGTCAGTTGTCAGTTCCTTACTGGTTATTTGGTATCTCTGAATGGTCATTTTGGTCACAAAAACCAGTTGACCTAGCAAGAATAGAGGATAGCTCATCAGAAAGGCCTGGAGAGCCCTTGGCTCAGCTGGCCAGGCCAGTGGCTTGAGTCTTCAGAAAGCCTGGTCTCACTGTCCTGTGCCCTCCCACTCTCATCGCAAGACCTCACACACACATAACCACAAAGGCACAGTCCTCCCAGCAGCAAGGACACTGGGAAATTACAAGTCCTTCCAGCCAGGCTAGACCACAGGCAGCCTTGAGGGTCTCCCAGCAGAGGCAGACAGCAACTTTGACCTAGGCAGGGGAAGAAGTGAGATTTCCATTTCTGATTCCAGCCTTCTTCCTGGTCTGTATTAACCTAGATCAGTGCCCTGAACAGAGCAGGCATGGGATGGTTAGATTTTAGGATCTCTGAGGCCCCTTTCCAGCTCTGACATTTACTTCTCTGGGACTGATTTCCTCTCGTCCATAGACCAGTTGAATTATATGAAGGGAAAACATTTTTTGTTTCCTCATTCATAGGTAATCACTTAAACATATGTCCCTACATATACTCCATTGGAATCCAGCGGTGATGTCACACGCAAATTCCACACATGCAACTTGTCCCCTGGGAGACCACAAATCACTAGAGCGACACTTCAGTCAACTGGTCTCTTCCATTGCATGCTTGTTTTCCTTTAGGCAGATGACTTATTTTTAAACTTTTGTTTTGTTTTGTTTGTGAAGTTAATACAAGCTGATTATAGGTAAATAAAAAAATAAAAATCACTCTCAAGCCCACCATTTAGACTATCAACATTCTGTTGTATTTCCTTCCAGTGTTTTAATAGTGTGTTTATGTTCTTACCTAGTTGACATCAAAAAGTACATGCCATTTTTAATTATTTTTAATGTTGCAATCATGAATATTTTCCCATAGTATTATAATTTTTGTAGCTATCTTTTTTATTCTTTTATCTTCTGTGTTCTTAGCTGATTAATTAATCCATAATTTTTTTTTTTTTTTTGCATAGGGCATGTGCACTCACCAGAGAGAGAAGGAAAGTGAGAAATCACCTCCCAGGGTGGATGATCACACTGCAATTCCTTCTTCTCTTGGGATTTTGGGCATATCTGTACACACACCTGGCGTAATTTTCAGGACATCCGGTCCAGGACCCGAACCACAGTTGACCATGTGGGAGTCCAGCACCTTAATTACTATGCCATCTGCTGGTCCCCTAATCCACAATTATTTATGGAGCTTTTATGATACCCAAGACAGGTAGGGTGGAGCATTCAAAGGCATATAACAATGTTTCTGCCCATGAGAGGTTGAAACACATACATATGCAAAGCTTTCAGACAAGGCCAGAGAGGAAAAAAGCCATGTGTGTCTGAAAGGTAGGAGAGGCATCTGAAGGGTGGGAGAGGGATAAAGGATAATTCTGGGGACCATATTTTCTTTCTTTTTTCTTTTTTTTCGAGAGGTTTTTGCTATAGGGCGTGTGTGCTCACCAGAAAGACAGAGAGAGACAGAGGGATAGAAAGCGAGAAATCACCCCCCAGGGGGGATGGCCATGCTGCAATCCCTTCTCCTCCATTCTCCTCTTGGGATCTTGGGCACGCATGGACACGCACCCAGCATGAGTTTAAGCCACCGGGTCCAGGACTTGAACCACGGTTGACTACATGGGAGTCCAGCGACATAGCCATTACACCAACTGCTGGTCCCTGGGGAACATATTTTCTGAACCAAAACTTGAGCCACAAGATCTGACCAGATGACTTTGAGTATGTCATTTATTTCTCTCTATGCCTCAGATGCCTCATTTGTAAGTTAGAGATGATAACAGTACCTACTTGTAAACTGTCCTGGAAAATCACACTGTGCAAGTGTCAGCTCTTTTTATTATTTGGTTGCTTGGTGGTCAAAATATTTGCAATTCTATTATAGTGTATTCTATAATAATAGAATATTTGAAATCTAAAACATCCTGGGAGATATAGAATAAAACATCACCCCTATCTAGAGGAGAGGGGATGGGAAAGGAAGACAGAGAAAGAGACACAGAAAGAAAGAATGCATCTAGTTAATGATCAGGATCTCCTCAGAGGAGGAGAATTTAAAATGGGCTTTAGAGTTTTCATTAGAATTAATTACTCTTGCCTTCCTTTTGGCCGGAACCACCATCTTCCAGCAATGAACCCAAATGACGAACACAAAGAGAAAGAGGAGAGGCACCCAATATATGTTCTCTAGGCCTTTTAGAAAACATGGAGTTGTTCCGTTGGCGACATATATGCGAATCTACAAGAAAGGTGACATTGTAGACATTAAGGGAATGGGTACTGTTCAAAAAGTAATGCCCCACAAATGTTACCATGGCAAAACTGGAAGAGTCTACAATGTTACCCAGCATGCTGTTGGCATTGTTGTGAACAAACAAGTTAAGGGCAAGATTCTTGCCAAGAGAATCAATGTGCGTATTGAGCATATTAAACATTCTAAGAGCAGAGATAGCTTCCTAAAAACGTGTGAAGGAAAATGACCAGAAAAAGAAAGAAGCCAAAGAGAAAGGTACCTGGGTTCAACTAAAGCGCCAACCTGCTCCACCCAGAGAAGCACACTTTGTGAGAACCAATGGAAAGGAGCCTGAGCTACTGGAACCTATTCCCTATGAATTCATGGCGTGATGGGAGTTAAAAATAAACTAGTCTGTGGTCTATAAACAAACAAAAAAAGAATTCATTACTCTTGGGGCAGCCTGTGGGCTGGTGGTTAAGGCAGCTGGATCCCACATGGCTGGCAATGTGCTTTGAGTCTCATACTCAGCAACTTGAAAAACACACCAGGTGAAAATCCATGCTTGCCCAAAATCCTGAAAGGGGGGCGAAATGAAAGAGAAGGAATTGCGTGGGGAGAGTGCTTTCTTGCTTGCTCACTCTCTCTCTCCACTGACTGCACATGCCCTCTGGCAAAATTTTAAAAGAAAGAAATGATTACTCTCTGAGTTAAAAGTTCAAATACCAGGGTAGAGAAATTTCACCTGAACCTGCCTCCCCCACCACCACCATATTGAAACTCCATTCACAGAGTCACCACCCAGCACACAGATGGGTACAGAGCAGGCGCTCCGTTGACCTCAATTGAGCTGGAATGAACAAAACAGAAAAAGAAGACGAATACAACTTCCAGATCAATTCTTTCCTTCTTTATTTTTTAACCAAGAATCAAATTCTGAACCACGACTTTCACTTTAGTGGAAACACCCCCTTACACACACACACCCCAGTATTTAGCACACTGTAATGGGAATATCAGTAGAGGTCCAAATAGAACATACTGTAAACACCATTTGCCTTTTTGGCTCACAAGATAGCTCCCCTCTCCCAGAGACTATTCTCTTCATCCTTTGCATATCTTGACAATGAGCAATTTTCTCATTAAAAAAATTTTTTGAGAGCATTTTTTAAGGGGGGAAAAAAGACTCAACTCAGTCCCTTGCTCTGTGCCTGGCGTTGAAACAGCATTGATGGAGAAAGGGGCATTGATTGGAGTTACGTTGCCTGGGTTCCACTTGGGACACAGTAAAGTGGAGTTGGTAGCTGCTCTAAAGTTGAGGTAGTGGAAGTAGGGAAGTTGAGGGAATAATCTGGGGGTTAAGAAGGGTTTATGGAAAGGCCAGCTTGGTGGTGCAGTGGTAACATGCTGCCTAAGCTATGGTGGAGCCACATGGAAGAGTGCAGGTTCGGATCCCAGGTTGACTTGTATATGTCAGGCATGCACAACCATGACCCAGGCTGGCTGGGAAGGATGGGGAGGAGAAGGGTCTCATGTTACAGCATGACCCTGTTGAAGGTGCTTGCCATTCTCTCTTCTCTCACTCCCATGAAATATTATTTATTTTTTAAAGAAGGAGAGTTTGTGGAAAGCTGGACTCAGCCTTATAAAGGTGCCAACCTCCACACCACCATCATTCCTCACCACCCAGAAGCTCAAGATCACCTACCTACAAAGGGCACAGGTAGCCCTGCACAATCAAGGCCCAATCTACCTTTTAACTCATCTTGTAATGTTCTTCCTTCTGTCCTTCCTCAGGCTCTTTCTCCACTTGAGATCTACTGCCATCCCACCATAGCTCCTAAAATGTCACCCCTCTAGAAAGCTTTCCTGATCCCCCGACTGAGAGCTCATTTCTTCTGTAACTTCATCTGAGTCTCTTGTACATAATTTGTCTCTTTCACATATGTCTTGAAGCTATTTAGGTACTTGTCATATTTTTCTTAAGCCTCATTATGAGAATGCCTTTTATTTCTATGATATTTTATAGGTTATAAAGCAATTACGTATATGTATGTGTGTGTGTATATGTATGTGTGTATATATATATATATTACCACTTGGTCTTCATATCTGGTTAAGTAGAGTTTTTTTATGATTTACAAGAAAGGACCTGAACTCAAAAAGATTCTATTACTGGTCCAGTGTAATGACAACCCAGAGCTGTTAGGCCAAGTCTCCCCTGCTGGACTATAAGCCCCTTGCGGGATGAGAACTCTCTTTAATCATCTTCATATCCTCGTCAATCCCAGCACAGAACCTGGTCCAGAGTAGGTGATCAGTCAATGAGTGTGAATACCCTTGGGCAATCCCTTCACCTCTCCCCACCTCAGAGTGCTAGGCATGCCAGCCCTTCCCAGCTTTTGTCACTGGGAGTCAGTGGCATCCGCCTCTGATGTCCCTCCTGACACCTGTTAGCACTGAATATCAACAGGGTAATTAGGGCATCCATCCCACTCTGTGCCAATACTAATGTGTTCGTTTGCTACTGCTATGTAACAAATGACCACAAACTCAGTAGCTTAAAACAACACACGTTTTTAAAATTTATTTATTTCAATTGTCAAAGAGTATGTGCACTTGCAGAGAGAGATGGAGGCAGGGGAGAAAGCAAGCACTCCCCAGCAGAACATGGTAATACCACAATCCCCTTTCCCCCATCTCCCCACCCTGTCAGGATTTGGGGAATGCATGTACACACACCCAGTATATTTTTGTTTCTTTCTTTTTTTTCTTTTAAGGTTTTCGTCATAGGGCATATGCACACGCCAGAAAGAGATAGAGACAGTGAGAGGGAAAGTGAGAGATCACCCTGCCCCCCAAGGGGGATGGCTACACCACAATTCCATCTCCTTAATTCTCCTCCTGAGATTTGGGGCACGTACACACATGCACCCAGTGTGATTTTTTTAAAAATAATTATTTATTTTATTATTTATTTATTCATTCATTGATTTTTTAATTTGACCAGAGAGAGACAGAGGGTGAGAGTGAGAGAGAGAGGAAGTGAGAAAACAAGCCACCAAGTCCAGGACTTGAACCCTGGTTGGCCATGTGGGAGTGTCCAGCGCCTTAACCACCATGCCACCTGCTGGTCCCCCCAGTGTGATTTTCAAGCTGCTGGGTTCCAGATTCAAACTGCGGTCAGCCATGGGGGAGTCCAGCACCTTAACTACTACAGGCCCTACACAGCATGTTTTTCAAGCTGTCAGGACTGAGATTTGAACTGAGATTTGAAATATCCAGTTTCCCACATCAACCTGGCATCTCCAGAGTGAATGTCTTGAAGGCCTTCATTCTTCCTCCTCCCAAGTTAATGTCATCAACAAAAAATGAGGCCATGTGGGATCTGGCTTCATTAACCTCTAGGCTATGGGACTGACCCACGAATTTATTCTTATCAGAAGTCTGAAATCAGTTTCACTGGGCAAAAGTCACAGTGGAGGCAGGGCTGGTTCCTTCTGGAAGCTCTGGGCAAGAATTGGTTTCTTGCCTCTTTCGACTTCTGGAGGTCACCTGCATTTGTGGGCATGTGGCCTCTTCTTCATCTTCAAAGCACGTCATTCCAATCACTGCTTCCATTATCACATCACCTTCTGCTCCTCTGTGGTCAAATCTCCCTCCCTCATCTTGTAAGGACCGCTGTGATTAAATTTAGGGCCCACTCAGTTAAGCTAACATTCATAGGCCCCAGGAATTAGGATCTGAAGAGCTTTGGGGAGCATTATTCCACCTGCCACAATTATCATCACTCTTATCATTTGTCTTTTATTTTATGTATGCCTGTGTCTCCAGTAGATGGTAAATGATACGTGGGCAAAGGACTATTCCCATTGCTCTCCATATCCTAGCTTCTAACATGGAGTCTCACATAAATAATGAGTAAATAATTATATGAATAACCAACCCCCTATCTATGGGCTCCTATTATAGCCTCTGCCTTAAGGACCATCACTGCACAATGTTACAAATAAATCTAAATCTAACTTCAAAAAGTGTCTTAAAAGATGTCGGTCTTTAGCAAAATTCCCTTGCAGACGTAGAAGAAGAGATTACATAGCTCATTAGACAGCACAGATTCCAAAAATGCCCTGGAGACATTCTTCCTGTCCTCCAGGCCTCTACTCAGTCTCTTCACTGCCCCCATCTGCCAAATTTGTAATTGTTCCCAGAGAAAATGCACGCACATCAGGATTCAATTTTGACACTACTACGCTCAGCCAATGGGCAGTCGATCATCAGGATGAAAAAAAGAAAGAAAGAAAAAGTATTCACTTCCTAAATTCCTGGGTGTGTTCCTGGACTTGTCTCCCTCATGGTGGGGTCTACAAGGCACTTGTGGTCTAGTGCCTAGTGGCCCCATGACCCCATTTGAGTACAGTTCTGCCATACCAGGGACAATTCAAAGGGAACTGCCTCTAGCTAGGACCCCATGGCTGACTGGGAGGAGGCTTCTGGTAAGTGGAAGAACCCACCTGGCACCCCAGCTGAGACTCAAAGGTTCAGGGGCATCCAGTCTCTTCACAGTAACCTGGCATCTCTGAGTGAATGCCCTGAAAGCCTTCCTTCTTTCTCCTCCCAAGTTAATCTTATCAACAACAACAAAAATGAGTCCTGTTAAATTCAGAGTTGGCTAAAAATTCCTGGTGGTCTAACCTGATCCAGTCCTTTCTGATTCTCCATGCTGCGCTGCTAGACGATTTGCTGCAGGGAGGAGACACTGAGTGCTCTCGCTCAGTCAAGCGCTAAGGGTTAATGAGAATTAACCGTGCCTCAGGGCACCCCTGTAAGGTAAGCACTATGGTTATCCTCTTCTCCCCAGGGTGGACTCAAGCCATGAGCTTAAGTGACTTGCCCAAGACCACACAACTGATAAATGATAGATTCAGAATTCAAATCCAGGCAGTCTGAAATGAGAATGCTTTATCGCATCGAATCCTCAGGGCACCCCTGTAAGGTAAGCACTATGGTTATCCTCTTCTCCCCAGGGTGGACTCAAGCCATGAGCTTAAGTGACTTGCCCAAGACCACACAACTGATAAATGATAGATTCAGAATTCAAATCCAGGCAGTCTGATGTGCAGGTAGGCAAAACATCTCGTCTTCCTGTGGACCGGGAGTAAGAGTTGGGTAATAAATTGCAGCTGCACTCCATCTTGCTCTCCCAGGCTTTCATGCATCCTGCATCATAAAGAGAGGGCATTGGGTCTACCCAGAATTCTCTAACGTGGAATCCTTACTCTACCATTTTCACACCTCCAAGGTGGCACTCCTGCCTTGAGAGCACCTCCCTGGCCCAGGGCTCCCATGAAGTTCTCTAGTTTCCAGGACATAGGGGCCATCTCGGAGTGGCTTTATGGCTTCCTTCACAGTGGGCACCCGCTCCCTGATAAGTCTGAGCTCAGTTTCCGACTTTCAGTCCTGCCTGCCCAGCAGCCGCCTCCCTTCTGCCTACTGCAGGGCAAGGGTGTCCATGAGGCAGAGTTAATAGCATCCTTGAGGATAAATTAAATCCTAACTTCAAGCCTCACCAGGGAGTTTCTTAGACTGTCCGGTCTTGAGAGTGGCCATAACCCTGGGTAAAAAGGGTTCTCCATCTGGTACAATAAGCTCTGGACAAGCACTGTCCCAAGGATTAGAATTCTGACCCAAGAGGGACCTCTCTTGGCTTGGTTACAGAAAGCTCACCCTTCAAATTCAATCTCTTTGATGGTATCTCTGCTGTGTTGACATCACATTCCTCAAGTCCCCACATTGTCATTTTTAATGTCCAACATGTTATTATAAGAAAGTTTGCTGAGAAATTCCTCTATTATTTAGCACTTGGGTCATTTCCAATGTTTTACTTTAAAGCTATGCAGTATAAAACCTTTTTGTTTGCTTAATTTTTTTTTTTACTTCCTTGTAGATAAGTTTCCTAAAGTATAATAAATAGTGGAGGGTCCGGCAGGTGGTGTGGTGGATAAGGGTGCTGGATTCCCACATGGCTGACCATGGTTCAAGTCCCGGACCTGGTGACTTACTTTCTCACTTTCCCTTACTCTCTTTCTCTCTCTGGTCAAATTTTAAAAAACAACAATAACAAATGGAATTAAATAAATAAAAAGTTCTTTAAAACAAATAGTGGAGAAGATAAAAACATTTTGAAAACTTTAAACACATATCATTTACTGTTTTTTCAAGAGATTTTAAAAACTCATATTGTCATTAGCAATATGTAAGTAAATACCTGTTTTCCATAGTTCTGTTAACATGGGGTTTATCTGGGCCAGCAGGGGGCATAGTGGTTAAGGTGTTGGACTCCCATATGTTTGACCATGGTTTGAATCCTGGACGCAGCAGTTTGAAACCTACACTGGATTAATGTGTATGTGTGCTCAAAATCCCAAGAGGAGAATGGAGGAAAAGGGATTGCAGTGTGATCGTCCCCCCAGGGGAGAGTGGTTATTTCTCACTTTCTGTCTGTCCGGCAAGTGCACATGCCCTATAGCAAAAAAAAAAAAAAAAAAAAACCTCTCCAAAAAAAAATGGGGTTGATCATTTTTATTTTTTATTAGTTTAAAGTTTTGGAATGATACAATAAAGTTGTTTATATGTGCTTCTCTTTATTTCTTTCCAAGTTGTATTTTCTTTTAATGTGATAACTATTCTTCCTTTTTATCTGGGAATAAACTATTCATCTCCTTTGACAACTTACTGAGTAAATTCTAGTCACAGACTATGTATCTGTATTAGCTCTTTTCTATTTTGGAACTAGTATCTAATAATTATATTTTTCACACATCGTTTATTTCTACAGCTTTGTTTTATGTGTATTGACTGTAAATTTCAGAATAATCCTTACATATGCATATTTCTTTATTTCATCCTTAATATTTTTTTGAGAGAGATTTTTGCTATAGGCTGTATGTGCTTGCCAGAGAGACAGAAAGAGACAGAGAGAAAGAAAGCAAGAAATCACCCCCCCAGGGGAGGTGGCCATGCCACGATCCCTTCTCCTCCATCCTCCTCTCAGAATTTTTGGCATGCATGCACAAGCGCTCAGCATGAGCTTTAAGCCACCAGGTCCAAGACTTGAACCATAGTCAACTACATGGGACTCCAGCGATGTAACCATTATGCCAGCTGCTGGTCCCAATACTTTTCATTTCAATAGTCAGACATTCGAGACCCCTTAAACATAAAATGGCCATGTTATAATTTCCCAATTTAAAAATATCAGGGAGCCAGCAGGTAGTGTGGTGACTAAGGTGCTGGACTCCCACATGGTCCACCACAGTTTGAGTTCCAGATCCAGTGGCAAGAAACTCACACCAGGCACATGTGCACACATGCCCAAAATCCTGAGAGGAGAATGGAAGAGAAGGGACTGCAGCATTGCCATCCCTTCTGGAAGGTGATTTCACACTTTCTCTCTCTCTGTCTCTCTATGGCAAAAACCTGAGGGAAAAAAAATTAGTGGGGCCAGTTAGTGGAGTGATGGTTTAGGGAGTTAGATCCCACATGGCCAACTGGACGGTGAGTCCTGGACCCAGCAGCTTGAAAAATATACTGGGCGCATGTGCATGCCCAAAATCTCGACAGGAGGGAGAAATGGAGGAGAAGGAATTGCATCATGACCATCTGCCATGAGGGTGCTTTCTCACCTTTCTCTCCCTTCTCTCTCAGGAGAGTGCATGCACCCCCTGGCAAAATTTAAAAAAATAATAATGTGGGTCTTACTTTAATCCTTCTAAAATGTGTTATTAAATATGGGGTGCTATATTAACCTAAGGCATTAACTTGCTTTTTATTATCCTATTGCTTAAACAACAAGTAGCAAGCAGTCAAATCGTTCTATATTATTGTGTTACTTCTGCTTTGTTATAAATTAAGCTTATAAAATAGAATTGCTGTGTTACAGGAATTTCTGTTTTATTTCATCCACTCAACAAATATTTATTAGACTCCTATTATGTGCCAGACCATGTTCTAGGTGCTAATAATACAGTCATAAATAAAACAAACACTCTACCCTCATGGAGCTAACGTTCTGGTGGTGATAGGGAAGATAATTTTGCAAATAGTTGGTAGGTGGATAAATAAGTAACCACTAAGGTAGGAAAGGGTGGGAGTGCAAAGTTGGACTTTTCAGTGGGGGGCTTACGGACAGTCTCTCTGAGAAGATGATACTTGGACACAGTTCTGAACGGGAGAGGGAATAAGTGTGTCAATATCTGGGGGAAAGAGGGTTTTAGGTAGAAGGAACAGTGACTGTATGGAAACAGCAATTTCTGACCAGGAAGATGCCCAATGTGTTCGAGACTTAGCAAGAGGCCTGAGTGGCTACAGCAGCTTGAGTTCAAGAAAGAGGAGAGACGATCATATTGGGAAAAGAGGGACCTGGATCTTATAGGGAGGAAGCAGATCTTGCAAAGATCTAGCCATACACTCACTGCAAGGATTTGCTGTTTACACAGAGGGAGATCGGAAGCCTTTGGATGGTTTGGCTCAAAGGAAAGGTAAGGTCTGACTTAATAGCTGCCCAAGGCCGTCTGGCTGTGGTGGTGACAAAGACCTTAGGAGAGCAACAGCAGAGGGCAGATCTCCTAGTGTGCTCCTATCCTAGAGGCAAGAGGTGATGGTGACTTAGCCCAGCCCGGTGGAGGTGAGACAGTGAGAAGTGGTAGATTCTGGATGTGTTTTTGACTTCTTAGATGTGCAGAGTGGGAAAAAAAAAAAAAAGGCCAAGGTTGATTCCACAAATTTTGGTCAGACCATTGGAAGGGTAGTTTTGCTATTTGTTGAGATGGAGCAGTCTGTAGGTGGAACCGTTTAGAATTAGGAATTGGTATGTCAAGCTTAAGGTGGAGATGCTATACTCATTTTTTTGTTTTCTGTTTAGAGATTTCAAGTTCTTTTTTTTCCAAAGAACTATTTTTATTTCATTTGATTTATCATTATTATTTTTTAATTTGACCAGAATGAGACACAGAGAAAGAAAGTGAGAAAGCAAGCTGCCAGGTCTGGGTCTTGAACTGTGGTCAGCCGTGTGGGAGTCCAGTACTCTAACTAACACATCACCTGCTGGCCCCAGAGATTTGAAGCTTTGATAAATGTTCTTATTGTAATGCATTTTAAGTCCTGTGGGACAGTCTTATTTTTTTCCCTATTCTTTAAGACTGATAACAATTTTTCAGCTTCCATCATTATTTTGTAAGCCCTTATGCTAGTATTACATTGAATCTATCAATTTTGAAACACTTACCACATTTATTAGATTTTTTTTTGAGAGGTTTCTGCTATAGGGCATGTGCGCTCGTCATAGAGACAGAGAGACAGAGAGATAGAAAGCAAGAAATCACCCCCCAGGGGGGATGGCCACACTGCAATCCCTTCCCCTCCATTCTCCTCTTGGGATCTTGGGCACACACGCACACGCGCCCGGCGTGAGTTTTAAGCCACCGGTTCCGGGTCTCAAACCACAGTTGACTATGTGGGAGTCCGGCGACATAGCCATTATGCTAACTGCTGGTTCCACATTTATTAGATTTTATATTTTTTAAAAATGACCTGGTATAGCTCTTCATTTGTTCACTTCCTCTTGTACTTTTTCTATTATGGTTTAATAATTCTCTTGGAATAAATTTTGTGGCTCGGGAAAAATCCTTAAGCACATTTATTTTTGGTTCGTGGTTATGAATGGAATCTTTCTTTTTCATTTTATGTTTGTATTAATATGCAGCTATATTTCACTGACAGATAGAAATGCAATTGTCCTATGTGGGTTTCTCTTGGCTCGCATCTTTGCTGAATTCACTTATTATTTATAGTAATTCAGAGGATGCTTTTCTTGGAACATTCAGGTATATAATTATGTCAACTGGAGTAGTATTTTTTATCTTTATAGTTTTATGTCCCTCCCAAACTGCTATTACCAGCATTTCTAATACCATGTTGTGAAGGGTAACTGGGAGTGAACCTTTTTGTCTGCTTTCGAGGAGAGGAACTCTCAGGCATCTCTAAAAAATATGCCATGGGTTCTTTAGATTAAGCACATGGTTTTGTCATTCGAGAATAAAAACCTCCACATCTAAGTGCAAAGTTTTAATAAGGAACAAATAACCATACTGACTGTCTTTCAGCAACAATGAAAGATATGATCATTTGCTTTAAATTACGTTTCTTTGTCACTCATGATTTAATTCCCCCATTTTCTCTCTTGAAAATGAAAACTTCTTAATGAAGCACCAAGGAATCCAGGTGCAATTATGTTATTTTGCTCTTTAATTTTAACCAGCTTTTTGCATGTCTTTATTATGTTATTTGGAACTGAAAACTTGAGAATTGTTAGACATTTATCACTCTCTATATATTATCACCCTTCATATTTGTGACTACAAAATCTATTTTATATGGTATTATGTTTTTTATATACTCATGGATATATAGGATATTAGGATAATTCCATCCTTTCAGTCTTTTTTTTTTTTTTTAAAGAGATTTTTGCAATAAAGCACATGTTCTTCCCAGAGAGGCAGAGAAAGACAGGAGACTGAAAGTGAGAAATCACTCCCCGGGGAGATGGCCATGCTGCAATCCCTTTTCTTTTTTCTTTTCTTTTTTTCTTTTTTTTTTTTTTGAGAGGTTTTTGCCATAGGGCACGTGCGCTGACCAGACAGACAGAGATAGACAGAGAGATAGAAAGCGAGAAATCACCCCCCAGAGGGGATGGTCACGCCACAATCCCTTCTCCTCCATCCTCCTCTCGGGATCTTGGGCACGCATGCACATGCGTCCGCCCTGAGTTTAAGTCACCGGGTCCAGGACTCAAACCGCGTTCGACTATGTGGGAGTCCAGCGACATAGCCATTATGCTAACTGCTGGTCCCCGCAATCCCTTTTCTATTCTTCTCTTAGAATTTTGGGCATGCACACATATGTGCCTGGCATGGGTTTTTAAGTCACTGGATCTGGGACTCAAACCATAGTATACTATGTGGGAGTATAGCAACATAATCATTATGCCATATGCTGGCCCCTTTTTAGTATTTTTAAAAAATAGTTTTGTGGGAGCTGGACAGTGGTGTCATGGTAAATGGAATGCCACCAGGCAATCCCTCATGGGAGGGTTCCTGATTCAAGTTCAGGCTCTTCCTTGAGTTCGCTGGGTGCACACTTACCTGTGACAGAGCGGGCTGAAGGCTGGGCGTGCATCATGGAGTCGCCATCCTATTGGGGGTGCTGTCTCTCTCTCTCTCTGTCTATTCTGCTCACAGAAGAAAAATTAAATCTTGTGATTTTATTTTCGTATAGGTAACCCAGTCTTCAAACTTATTTTCTCTACACACAGTTTATCTCCTTGACAGGTAATATAAGTGATATCCTTATGTATGATGGTCCATTGCCTCTCATATTTATCTTTATTGTATCAGTCTTAGCTTCCCTAGTTTCTTTAATTGGTCTTATAAAAAAAACAAAAGCATCAGCATTATAATATTTAGACATTCTAGACTCCTTTTAGAGACTATAATCTTCTAGATAGGATTTGACAGATATTTGAATGTCATGCATATTTTTTGCTTTCAGTGCCTCATTATGTGGGTAACAAAACTAGGAAGTAGACATTATCTTCGTTTTATAAACTTTGAGGCTCAGGGATGTTAAGTGACTTGTCAATGTTTTACATCTATTAAGTAGAATGATGATATAAACTTTATCAAAGATCACATTACTGGTTGGTTTTACTTCAGTTTATTAACTTTGCCTTTTGACAATGTCTTAGTGGATTACTTGCTCTGAGGGAGTTTTCTGAGTCTTAAGCTTCTCTTTCCTAGCTATGTTCTTTGTCTCCATAAAACTCTGCTTATAATATGCAGCCCTCTCCTTTGGTCTTCAAGAAGAGAAGATGGGGGATCAGCAAATGGTGTAATGATTACCTTGCTGGACTCCTACTTAGTGGACCACGGTTCGAGTCTTAGACCCATCAACTTAAAACTCATGCTGGATGCGTGTGTGTGCATGCCCAAAACCCCAAGAGGAGAATGGAGAAGGGATTGTGGCATGGCCATCCCCCTGGGGGGTGACTTCTCACTTTCTGTCTCTCTAGTGGAACATATGTGCCCTTTATCAAAAATCTTTCTCTAAAAAAGGAAAAAGAAAAAAGAAGAGAACATGGAATCTGTTGAGCTCACCTGCTTACTGGCAAACGGGAGGCTCAGATCCAAGTGTACCCCTCTCCAAAGCCATGAAGTAACCTATATGACAGTGTTTTTGTAGCTGTGGCCTGGAGACTGCCTGCCTCAGATACATCTGAGAAATTAACTGTTCTTTAATAAAACAGATTCCTGAGCCCCTCCTCAGACTGATTGAGAAATACTGGGGCTAGATCCCAGGAATCTTCACTATTAATAGCCTCCCCCCGGGTGATTTTTACACACACTCAAATTTGAGAACCATTGCCTGAGCATGTTGGACACACGGTAGGATGATCCTCCCACCCAAGGGATCATGTCCTTGCTCCTCTTGAGTATGGACCTACATACTCAAGTGAGATGTTACCTATATCTAAACAATAGAAAGTGACAAAAATGATCGAAACTCATGCTCTACCTTACTTTATAAAAAACTGTGCAGTGTACTGCATTACATTAAGTTACTTTACATATGCTAAGTTGTGTAATGTTATATAAGAGTCTGTCTTGCAGGACTAGAGAAGAGATTCTCTTGCTGGCCTTAAAGAAATAAGCCACCATGTTATAAGAGCCCGTGAACCAGAAAACAGAGGCCTCATTCCAACAACACAGGAACTGAGTTCTAACGGCATGTGAGCTGGAAGAGAACACCGAGTTCCATAAAAGAAGTCAGCCTAGCAGAAACCTTGAGTGTCACCTTGTGAAACCCTGAGGAGAACCTCCAGGAAAGCTACTGCCTGGACTCCTAACCCACAGATGCTGAGATGCATGTTTAAAGCTGCTAAATGTGTGGTCATTTGTTACATGGTGTTAGAAAACAAATACACTTCCCTTTGCACAATTTTAACACTCAACTTTCTCATAGTATTAGCTATAGTTTTGGGGGGAGGAACTGCTAGGAGTTATCTAATTACTACATTTAAAATGGCCAACAACACTAAGTATTTGTAAATATGTAGAGAAACTGCAATTCTCGTGTTGAGAATGGAAAATGATACAATCATTGTGAAAAACTGGCATTTCCTTAAAAGTTAATATAGACCTGCCATACCACATAGCCATTCCACTCCTGAGTACTTTACCAAAGGAAACGAAAACACTTTTCCATGCAAAGACTTATTATGTTCCGAACAGCTTTATTAATGCAGTACAAATCTGTAAACAACCCAAATATTTATCAACAGTTGGCTAGATGGACAAAATATGGGACATCCATTCAATAGAGCACTCTTCAGAAATGAACTGTTGATACAAAACAACACAAATTAATCTCTAATTCATTATGCAGAGTGCATGAGCCACATACAAAAGAGTACATACTGTGATTTCATTTATATAAAATGCAAACTAATCTCAAGTGACAGGAAGCAGATCCGTGGTCGCTGGAGGCCGGGGCTCAGAGAGGAATGAATGGCAAAGGGCATGGGGTGATGTAAATATTCTGTATCTTGACTGCGGTGCTGGTTTCGCAAGAGTAAATTTCAGAGCCCATTGCACGGTGCGTTTTAAACAGAGATGCTCAACTGTATATAAATGATCCCTCAATAAAGTTGATAAGGAAAAAAACAGATGATACATTCACATTGGTACAAAATCCAAAAGGATCAAAAGATCCAAAGTAAATCTGCTCAGCTCTGGAGCCATCCGCCATTACCAGTTTCCTGGTAAAACATCTAGAGACATTTTTACTTAGCACAAATTGCTAATCTGTACATATCAGTGCATTACAAAATTCTTTTTCTAAATAGCTGCATAATTGTCCTTAACTGTCCATAGTTGCCCATTTTAAGAGCTGCCTGATTGTCCACTGTATCATTATTTACTGATCCAGTCCCTGGTTGACAGGCCCTAGATTTTTTCCAATTTTTTTTTTTTTTTTTTTTACAAACAACAGTGGGAATAAAGTTGCTTGACTGAAGAGCATGTGTATTTTTTTTTGGGGGGGGGGAGAGATTTTCACTGTAGGGCGCGTGCGCTCGCCAGACAGACAGAGAGAGACATAGAGACAGAAAGCGAGAAATCACCCCCCAGGGGGGATAGTCACGCCGCAATCCCTTCTCCTCCATTCTCCTCTCGGGATCTTGGGCACGCACGCACACGCACCCGGCATGAGTTTTAAGCCACCGGGTCCGGGACATGAACCGCGGTCGACTACGTGGGAATCCAGCGACATAGCCATTACGCTAACTGCTGGTTCCCTGTATTTTTTTTTTTACATGATAGATCAGATTTTATTTTTATCTCAAGAATATTTAAGTTGGGGGAAGAAATTCAGTTTCAAATGTTGCTGACAGGCTTCAAACGGTTGTGATGGAGGGATCAATATCATACAAAAACCCACCTAGTAAAGTTTTAGATGACCAGTAACTTAATCACTTAGATCTGCTGGTCCTGGCCCAGTTCCTATGCCAGTTTGAGAGCCTGGTTCAATCTGAGTATGTCCAGCATCTTGAATTAAACTCACGGTCAGTCCAAGCGTTTTCGCATGGGTCAGTCATTGAATCAAGGTTTCTTCATCAGGAGCTTTGACCACCACTTTGGGCTGGCCACAGTATTCCCACTCTTTGAGCATTGCAGGATTTCTCCCTTGAATTGGCTTGTAGGCAGAAACGGCAGCATGGGAGCACTGGGCAGCCCCTTTTCCTTTTTGCAGTTTTAAGTCATTTTGAACAACAAGAATCATTTTATATTTCCCACTCTCTCCCAAGATGCTTGCTGTAGTCCCAGTCTCTGCATTTGTCTCACTTGCTGAGCTTTTGGGGAACATCCCAAAGCGTACCCAAAGGCCCCAACCCAGGCACATGCCACAACCAACCCCAGCAGCCAGGCTGAGCACACCCGGATGAGACAAACAGTCCATCATGGAGGATTGGGCGAGCACCTACTCACACTGGCCCTTCCAGTTCTTCTCTGAGCATGCGGATTTTAAAAAAGATCTTGCGGGAACCAGCAGTTAGCGTAATGGCTATGTCGCTGGACTCCCACGTAGTCGACCGCGGTTCGTGTCCCGGACCCGGTGGCTTAAAACTCATGCCTGGCGCGTGTGCGTGCGTGCCCAAGATCCCGCGAGGAGAATGGAGGAGAAGGGATTGCGGCGTGACTATCCCCCCTGGGGGGTGATTTCTCGCTTTCTGTCTCTATGTCTCTCTCTGTCTGTCTGGCGAGCGCACGCGCCCTACAGTGAAAATCTCAAAAAAAAAAAAAAAAAAAAGATCTTGCTAAGTTACCTCCATAGAAGTTACGTCAATGTATATTTTCACCAGCAATGAGAGTGCTTATTTTTCCACACCCTTGCTGTTTGAAAACTATTCTATTTGATAGATGAAAAAGTACATATCACTGTAATTTCGTTTTGCGCTTCCTATTATGAATGAGATTGAACATCTTTCCACGTATTTTAAAGAGTTGTTTACTTTTAAAGTTGATTCTTTGTAAACTATTTATATCTACTCACATTTCCATAAGGTTATTGGTCTTTTTCTTCCCATTTTTTATCTTATCATTTCTCATTTACATTCAATCATTGCACCTCCCTATGGTGAGCAGTGCTGTTTTTCAAAGTATGTGGTTGGCTATGTGGAAATCCAGCACCTTAACCACTATGCCACCTGCTGGTCCCTGTAATAACTCTTTTATTAATTGCCAGAGGGTACATGTGTTTGCCAGATAGAGACACAGAGAGAGTCGAAGCACCCCTAATGGAGTGTGGTTGTGCTGCAATCACTTCCCCATTTCTCCAACCTGTCAGAATTTGAGGCATATATTCACACCCACCTGTGTGTTTGTCAAGCTACTGGGGTCAGGATTTGATGCACGGTCTTAACTATTGTGTTATAGGGTCAGTTCTTTTTTATATAGTCTTGGTCAAAGCCCTTAGGAAACAGAGTTCAAAGCAAAGTTTACATGCCAATTCTTTCCTGGGTAAGAGCAATCCCAGGACATCAAAGTGAAGTGAAAATGGAAGTGAGGCCAAAGGAGAAAAAGCCAATACGTGGTGGTACATTATCAAGCTAACCATATGCTAGAAAATGTATAGTTGCTCAGTTAAGTGTGTGTCAGGGCTGGGGGGTGGGAGGAATGCTGAGAAGAGGATTCTATTTGTCAGTTGCCTTCCATCTGCAGCCTCTCATAGATCAACATTTGCCCAGAGGGTATTAACCACCCTGCACTTCTGGGCTGCATCACCCAGCACATCTAAGGGGGAGCCAGGTCCCATGTCTAGGCTCTAGGCTAAGCATAGTGTTTCATCTGAATTCAAAACAAGAGAGTATCATGTTATCCAGATCTGGGCATCAATGTGACCCTGGCTCTAACCCAGCCTTCGTGCTGATAAAGGATAAGATAGGCACTGCTGTTAAGGATGAGACCACGAGGGCAGTGGCCAGGACACTCTAGTGAGCATGCAGCTGAGGTCCTGGGGCAGGCAGGAGCCAGCAGCTCTGGAGAGAATGATAGGTACAATATAAACACAGTTCATAATACTATAATAGCATGTATAAAAATGATTTTTGTTGTATCCTTTTTTCTGTATCTTGTTTCACATCTTTGTCCCCCTGTTTGTTATAATGATTTATGTGATTTTCTTTCTTTTTTTCTTTCTTTCCTTTTTTTTTTTTGCCATGTAGACATATTTAGCTTTTATGTGACTAAATTTATCAGTGCTTTCTAGGATGCCTTCAGCTCTATCTTCCTTTGAGATTACGAAAAACAAATAAACAAAACTCAAAAACTTTCCATGCTGTCTTCTGGTATTTACGAGATTTCATTTCTCAAAGTTTAAATATTTCTCATCCATCTGGATTTTATTTTGGTGTAAAGGAGTAGAGTGTGGATTCAATTTTATTTTTTTTCCAAATGGCCACATATTTTTTTTTTCCAAGTAGTCTGATGTAAAAGGCTACCTTTAACATCTATTAGATTTGCTTGCTTTCGAAGATTTCTTGTTGAACCTGCCTTCACCTACTGGATCTGACGTTTATGAGATCTAGGAAATGATTTATGGGAAGCAAGTGATAGAATTGTAGAGCTGGAGTTTGTTTGGCACTATTGTCCACTCTAGAAAGGGCAACAGTGGCCAAAGAATAGGCAGCTCAAATATAATTAATAATTCATGTTGTAATACTATGGTCAAAGTTTCCCCTTCTTCTTTCACCAGGATTTGCTGGTTATGGCGACTAGCCGCATCCTGACTTACTGTGGTTTGAATTAAAGCTTCTTTCCCTGGAGAATGTTGTAAAATATAAATGCAGTTTTAGATATGCTATTTTTACTTAGCCTGGTCTGTGGGATATCCTCAAAGGTATTTAAAGTGCCAAAAAAGCAATAAGACAGGGATGAATAGGAAAAGAAAAAAAAAAAAGTTTCAAAGAAATTGAGCCTCTAAATCAACACTTGCCCTATGGAATTAACCACTTCCTGTACACTCTACCACTCCCAATATTAGTCTAGCTTATATACCCTCTGGCATAACCCCAACACCATTTCAATGGTATTTAATTATTTATGGTTCATTCCTTCTGGCTAGACTGTACATTTCTTAGGAGTGTAGACTGGTGGGGCACATGTTTAATGTTTAATCCCAGGGCCTAGAGTTTGGGATTAACCTAGAGCCTGAAACAGCAGATACTTAAAACACATTTCTGGAATGAATGAATGAAATAAAAAGCTGGATAATTAATCAAGTCAAATTGTTTGTTTGTTTCTTTTTCTTATTCTTTTCTTTAGACAGGGTCTTGCTGTATTGTGATCCTCCTGTGTGAGCCTCCCCGCTGGGACTACAGCTATGCCCCAGCACACTCAGCTCTTTTTTGGACAAGGACTCTCTGTTGACCAGGTTAACCTCAAACTTAAAATCCTCCCATCTCGACCTCCTGAGAGCTGGGTTTACAGGGGGACACAACCATGGCCAACCTTTAGGGTTGACAGAGAATTGAACCCATGTCTTTCATATAGATCCAACCTGCCGCGTGCAGTATCTCAGCAGGGCATGCCACCATGACAGGGCTAAAATCACTTCCTTCAGAAACCTTTTCCAATACCTGCCATTTCTCTCTCCAACACTACCTAACATCTGGGGTCCCACTGTGCCTTTTTTCTATCATTGAATTCCCCAATAATCTGTTTATGTGTCTGTCTTCCTCAGAGGAATGTGAACTCTGCAGACATAGACTGACAATCTTTTTTTTTTTTAAGAATTGTCTGTTCGACCTTATTTATTATTATTTTAGAATTATTTTATTTAACTTGATTGATTGATTGATTGATTTTCATTTGACCAGAGAGAGCCTGAGGGGTGGGGGGAGTGAGAAAGCAAGTCACCAGATCTGGGACTTGAACCAGGGCCGACCATATGGGAGTCCAGCACCTTTAATCACCATGACACCTGCTGGCCACAACGCTAGCTCCCGTCCCTGGGTGGGCATGAACCACCAACCTTTTGGTTAACAGTCAAATGTGCTAACTAAATGGGCCACAGAAACAGGCTATTTATTATCATTATTATTATTATTATTATTTTGGAGAGGTTTTTGCTATAGAGCATGTGAGCTCACCAGAAAGACAGACAGAGACAGAAAGTCAGAAATCACCCCCAGTGGGGAAGGCCATGCCACAGTCGCATCTCTTCTGTTCTCTTCTCAAGATTTTGGGCATGCACAGTGTGATTCTCAAGCCACCAGGGATGGAACTTGAACCACGGCCGGCTATATAGGAGTCCAGTGCCTTAACTAACATGCCACCTGCTGGCCCCAACAATCACTTTTCTATCCTTAGTTCCTAACACATTCTCAATAAATATTTGCAGAGAGTGAATGAAAGAATGAATTGCAGTTACAGAAACAAGCTATTTGCAAAGGTCTGAGAGATGTTAACTAGCTGGTGTTCAGAAAGGAGAGACTCCTCAGAGGAGAAAATGTGCGTGAACAGTGCTCTGGAGAGCGAAGATCTGGGTTCCAGTTTCAGTTCTGCCATGTTGGATATGTCCCTTCTCCTCTTCTCCTGCACGGTCAATTGGAGACGTCGGCAAAACCCCGTAACAGGGCCCGGGCATGTAGTAGGCTGTGGTGGTGGTGCTGTCCCTATGATTGTTATTTTGAATTAGCGTTATCAATAGGTGCGGGGGGACTACAGAGAAAGAGAGAGCTATTATGTTTAGAATTTAGGTAGCTCCGAAGGAGAGCTTAGGGGGACTTGGGGTAGTTGGCATGGTGACAACTGTCAGATATCCAGCACCTACTTTGTCAGGCACTGCATGTATACCATTTCCTTATATCCTTACAACAGATCTTAGCATCACTGGTATCACCCCATTGCCAAAGTGAGAAAGCCTGGGTCAGTGGGTGGCGCGGTAGTTAGGCATGAACTCCCACACGGTTGACTGTGGTTCAAGTTCAGGACCTGACACTTTCTCACTTTCTCTCCTTCTCGGGCCTATTTGCCCTGTAGCAAATTGAAAAAATAATAATGGTAATGCCAAATAAAATTAAATAAACAAGTATTTTTTAAGTCTAAAATAACAATTAAAATATTTTTTAAAAGAAAAAACAAATGAGGAAATCGAATCCCAGAGACCATCTTTGAGTTTCGAGGTCCCAGAATTATTAAAAGTTTGAGCTGTGTTCAAGCCCAATTCTGTCTAATTTCAAAGCTTGTGCTCCAGACTTAATTCTTATCTTATTCTGGGTAAACCAGGAACCGAAGCTATTCAGGGAGTAAAGCCTAGATTAGAGCGACACATCAAAAACCTAGATAGTAAGGTACACTGGGCTAAAACACATAGGGAAATTATCACTTGACATATGTTTGTCATCTCTCTGTACTAGTGCTCCTACTGTCATTAAAGATGATTTGCATTTTAAATAGCGGAGGGTGTTACGGACCAACAGGACTGCACTGGGTTGAGGAGCTAATCCTTGGGGAGGGGGGGAAATCTCTACCTGCACCCATTGCTCAGCAGCAGATAGTGGTTTTAGGAAAGCTGCCTTTTAGGGAACATTCCTGGGCTTGGCTTATCACACGAATAGAGAATTTCAATGGTTTGCATTCCCTGGCTCCCAGCAGATGTTTGCCTTCGCATACCATACGTTCTCAGAGCACGCGGGATGTGGAGACGCACCCCAGGCATGGCTGTTGCAAGGCTGCATCTGGTTGCAGCCTCTTTGATCCTTTCTCCAGAGCAAAGGCGCATCCTGATCAAAGACTTAATCCTGGGCATCACAACATTTAGACCCTGATTCCCAAGATTCCATACATCGTTTGCCAGTGTTGCACAAAATCTTCTCGCCTCCAGCCAGATTGTCTTAAGTGTGCTCTGACCCTGCCACCAGCAAGCTGCAGAGCGCTTTGTAGGTATTCGATAAATACGCCTTGAATTGAGTATGCGGAGGTTAGCAGTATCTCCTCTTGGCATTGGCGTTATGTGGCTTCAGTATTTACAAGGAGTTGAGGGACTGAGGCACAGGATGATTTCTTTAAAACCTCTCAGTTTGTATATATGCCTCCCTACAGAGAGTTCTGCTATAAATAAACATAACATACCCTGTGTGTCTCCACCACAGCAGGGGCATATAGCATGGATAAGAACTGGCTTCCTTCTGCGAGAGCTTCCCCGAAGGATACCATGTATTTACTCATCAAATATTTGCTGAGCAAAATGGGAGGAGGAACAGCATTCCAGGGAAAGGGAAGAGTTTGAACAAAGCTCAAGAGGAGGGGAAGCCAGAGGTATGTATGAGGTACAGAGAATAGTGAAATTCAGGAGATAAAATCTGGAAGCTAAGAGAGAACTGATCGAATAGAACTTTGAATGCTGAAGGAGTTTGCACTTATTTCAACAAGCAAGAGAGAGTCAAAGAAAGACTTTGAGCAAGTGTTGGACTTAATTGAAAATGCTCTTCAGGAAAATTAATTTGCCAGTAGTACCTAAATGGAACAGGGATGAAGAATAATCATCTAAAGCAGCAGCAATGACTGAGTACCTGCTGTGTTCCCAGCTCCACGCCGAGCTCTTTACATATGCCGTCTCATTTAATGAAAGTAATAGAGAATGCATTTAAGACACATGGCTAGCCCGCGATGTCTTCTAATCCTCACAATTACCGTATAAACTATTACTATGACTTTTATTTTATAGGTGATACCCAAGATTCAGAGAGATTAAGATACTCTATCCAAGGTCAAGCAGCTATAATGGGCAGAGTCAGGAGTTAATCTCAGGTTGGTGACTCTTTAATCTCTTAAGGCAGGGAGATACTGAGAAGCAATCATGAAAGTCCTGACAAGTGATGAAGCGTGAGGGTAGGGATAGGAGGGAAGAAAAACAGATGTACAGCTGAATGATGGATACACAAACAGACACAACATGGCAACTGATACGCCTTTGTATAGACAGAGTGGTCAAAGATGACCTAAAGTTCCGAGTATGGGGGACCAACAGAAAGGTGACTTGGGCTAGCAGGTGCCATGGTGGTTAAGGGGCTGGACTTCCACATGGTTGACTGCAGATTGAGTCCTGGACCAGGTGGCTTGAAACTCACACTGGGCTCATGTACGAGTGAGCCCAAAATCCCAGGAGGAAAATGGATTTGGGCATAGCCATCCCCCAGGGGCGTGATTTCTCACTTTCCCTCTCTGTCTTTCTGTGCAAGTGCACATGCCCTATAGCAAAAACACACTAATTTAAAATTTTTAAAAAGGCGACACTATACTGAACACCAAGAACACAGGAGATAATGTAGTTCAAAGGATCCTAAGTCCGTTGAATATGTAGTATTGGTAGAACCACATAGAGATATCTTACAAACATTTAAAAAATCATCTTATTCCTTATATTCTGTTCGTGCATAACAGTCTTATTTTTTTCTCTTTATTTTTGAGAAGTTTTTCACTATAGGGTGCGTGCGCTCACCAGACAGACAGAGAGAGACAGAGAGACAGAAAACGAGAAATCAACCCCCAGAGGGGATGGCCACGCCGCAACACGCCGCAATCCCTTCTCCTCCATTCTCCTCTCGGGATCTTGGGCACGCACGCACAAGCGCCCAGCGTGGGTTTTAAGCCACTAGTTCCGGGACGGGAACCGTGGTCGACTACGTGGGAGTCCAGTGACATAGCCATTACACTAATTGCTGGTTCCAATTGTCTGTTCGACCTTATTTATTATTATTTTAGAATTATTTTATTTAACTTGATTGATTGATTGATTGATTTTCATTTGACCAGAGAGAGCCTGAGGGGTGGGGGGAGTGAGAAAGAAAGTCACCAGATCTGGGACTTGAACCAGGGCCGACCATATGGGAGTCCAGCACCTTTAATCACCATGACACCTGCTGGCCACAACGCTAGCTCCCGTCCCTGGGTGGGCATGAACCACCAACCTTTTGGTTAACAGTCAAATGTGCTAACTAAATGGGCCACAGAAACAGGCTATTTATTATCATTATTATTATTATTATTATTTTGGAGAGGTTTTTGCTATAGAGCATGTGAGCTCACCAGAAAGACAGACAGAGACAGAAAGTCAGAAATCACCCCCAGTGGGGAAGGCCATGCCACAGTCGCATCTCTTCTGTTCTCTTCTCAAGATTTTGGGCATGCACAGTGTGATTCTCAAGCCACCAGGGATGGAACTTGAACCACGGCCGGCTATATAGGAGTCCAGTGCCTTAACTAACATGCCACCTGCTGGCCCCAACAATCACTTTTCTATCCTTAGTTCCTAACACATTCTCAATAAATATTTGCAGAGAGTGAATGAAAGAATGAATTGCAGTTACAGAAACAAGCTATTTGCAAAGGTCTGAGAGATGTTAACTAGCTGGTGTTCAGAAAGGAGAGACTCCTCAGAGGAGAAAATGTGCGTGAACAGTGCTCTGGAGAGCGAAGATCTGGGTTCCAGTTTCAGTTCTGCCATGTTGGATATGTCCCTTCTCCTCTTCTCTTCAGTGTCCTGCACGGTCAATTGGAGACGTCTGCAAAATCCCGTAACAGGGCCCGGGCATGTAGTAGGCTGTGGTGGTGGTGCTGTCGCTATGATTGTTATTTTGAATTAGCGTTATCAATAGGTGCGGGGGGACTACAGAGAAAGAGAGAGCTATTATGTTTAGAATTTAGGTAGCTCCGAAGGAGAGCTTAGGGGGACTTGGGGTAGTTGGCATGGTGACAACTGTCAGATATCCAGCACCTACTTTGTCAGGCACTGCATGTATACCATTTCCTTATATCCTTACAACAGATCTTAGCATCACTGGTATCACCCCATTGCCAAAGTGAGAAAGCCTGGGTCAGTGGGTGGCGCGGTAGTTAGGCATGAACTCCCACACGGTTGACTGTGGTTCAAGTTCAGGACCTGACACTTTCTCACTTTCTCTCCTTCTCGGGCCTATTTGCCCTGTAGCAAATTGAAAAAATAATAATGGTAATGCCAAATAAAATTAAATAAACAAGTATTTTTTAAGTCTAAAATAACAATTAAAATATTTTTTAAAAGAAAAAACAAATGAGGAAATCGAATCCCAGAGACCATCTTTGAGTTTCGAGGTCCCAGAATTATTAAAAGTTTGAGCTGTGTTCAAGCCCAATTCTGTCTAATTTCAAAGCTTGTGCTCCAGACTTAATTCTTATCTTATTCTGGGTAAACCAGGAACCGAAGCTATTCAGGGAGTAAAGCCTAGATTAGAGCGACACATCAAAAACCTAGATAGTAAGGTACACTGGGCTAAAACACATAGGGAAATTATCACTTGACATATGTTTGTCATCTCTCTGTACTAGTGCTCCTACTGTCATTAAAGATGATTTGCATTTTAAATAGCGGAGGGTGTTACGGACCAACAGGACTGCACTGGGTTGAGGATTAGCTAATCCTTGTGGGGGAAAAATCTCTACCTGCACCCATTGCTCAGCAGCAGATAGTGGTTTTAGGAAAGCTGCCTTTTAGGGAACATTCCTGGGCTTGGCTTATCACACGAATAGAGAATTTCAATGGTTTGCATTCCCTGGCTCCCAGCAGATGTTTGCCTTCGCATACCATACGTTCTCAGAGCACGCGGGATGTGGAGACGCACCCCAGGCATGGCTGTTGCAAGGCTGCATCTGGTTGCAGCCTCTTTGATCCTTTCTCCAGAGCAAAGGCGCATCCTGATCAAAGACTTAATCCTGGGCATCACAACATTTAGACCCTGATTCCCAAGATTCCATACATCGTTTGCCAGTGTTGCACAAAATCTTCTCGCCTCCAGCCAGATTGTCTTAAGTGTGCTCTGACCCTGCCACCAGCAAGCTGCAGAGCGCTTTGTAGGTATTCGATAAATACGCCTTGAATTGAGTATGCGGAGGTTAGCAGTATCTCCTCTTGGCATTGGCGTTATGTGGCTTCAGTATTTACAAGGAGTTGAGGGACTGAGGCACAGGATGATTTCTTTAAAACCTCTCAGTTTGTATATATGCCTCCCTACAGAGAGTTCTGCTATAAATAAACATAACATACCCTGTGTGTCTCCACCACAGCAGGGGCATATAGCATGGATAAGAACTGGCTTCCTTCTGCGAGAGCTTCCCCGAAGGATACCATGTATTTACTCATCAAATATTTGCTGAGCAAAATGGGAGGAGGAACAGCATTCCAGGGAAAGGGAAGAGTTTGAACAAAGCTCAAGAGGAGGGGAAGCCAGAGGTATGTATGAGGTACAGAGAATAGTGAAATTCAGGAGATAAAATCTGGAAGCTAAGAGAGAACTGATCGAATAGAACTTTGAATGCTGAAGGAGTTTGCACTTATTTCAACAAGCAAGAGAGAGTCAAAGAAAGACTTTGAGCAAGTGTTGGACTTAATTGAAAATGCTCTTCAGGAAAATTAATTTGCCAGTAGTACCTAAATGGAACAGGGATGAAGAATAATCATCTAAAGCAGCAGCAATGACTGAGTACCTGCTGTGTTCCCAGCTCCACGCCGAGCTCTTTACATATGCCGTCTCATTTAATGAAAGTAATAGAGAATGCATTTAAGACACATGGCTAGCCCGCGATGTCTTCTAATCCTCACAATTACCGTATAAACTATTACTATGACTTTTATTTTATAGGTGATACCCAAGATTCAGAGAGATTAAGATACTCTATCCAAGGTCAAGCAGCTATAATGGGCAGAGTCAGGAGTTAATCTCAGGTTGGTGACTCTTTAATCTCTTAAGGCAGGGAGATACTGAGAAGCAATCATGAAAGTCCTGACAAGTGATGAAGCGTGAGGGTAGGGATAGGAGGGAAGAAAAACAGATGTACAGCTGAATGATGGATACACAAACAGACACGACATGGCAACTGATACGCCTTTGTATAGACAGAGTGGTCAAAGATGACCTAAAGTTCCGAGTATGGGGGACCAACAGAAAGGTGACTTGGGCTAGCAGGTGCCATGGTGGTTAAGGGGCTGGACTTCCACATGGTTGACTGCAGATTGAGTCCTGGACCAGGTGGCTTGAAACTCACACTGGGCTCATGTACGAGTGAGCCCAAAATCCCAGGAGGAAAATGGATTTGGGCATAGCCATCCCCCAGGGGCGTGATTTCTCACTTTCCCTCTCTGTCTTTCTGTGCAAGTGCACATGCCCTATAGCAAAAACACACTAATTTAAAATTTTTAAAAAGGCGACACTATACTGAACACCAAGAACACAGGAGATAATGTAGTTCAAAGGATCCTAAGTCCGTTGAATATGTAGTATTGGTAGAACCACATAGAGATATCTTACAAACATTTAAAAAATCATCTTATTCCTTATATTCTGTTCGTGCATAACAGTCTTATTTTTTTCTCTTTATTTTTGAGAAGTTTTTCACTATAGGGTGTGTGCGCTCACCAGACAGACAGAGAGAGACAGAGAGACAGAAAGCAAGAAATCACCCCTCAGGAGGGATGGCCATGCCACAATCTCTTCTCCTCCATTCTCCTCTCGGGATCTTGGGCACGCACGCACAAGCGCCCAGCGTGGGTTTTAAGCCACTAGTTCCGGGACGGGAACCGTGGTCGACTACGTGGGAGTCCAGTGACATAGCCATTACACTAATTGCTGGTTCCCAACAGTCTTTTTTTTTATTAAAAATAAAAAAGTTATGAGGGCCCTATGATGGTGCTGTAGGGTAATGCAATGTTCTATGGGGCTCACCCACAGGGAAGGTTCCAGGTTCACATGGTTCACATCTGGAGACTTCCCTGAGTTTGCCAAGCCCATGATCCCAGGACACTTGAAGCTGGGGGTCAGTCACTGTGTCAAGATCATATTGGAAGGTTGGGGTATAGCACAGGGATTCCATTTGTCTACTTGGTTATGCCCCAGCAGGTGCCACGAGGTCAATGTCATTGAAGTTCCTGGCTAGCCGGACTCCCACTGCAGAGTCCCAAACTGAGGATCAAGTTCCTCAGGAAATTATTCCTACCCATGGCAAAGCAGTAGATGTGCCAAAGCCAGTCTCCTATATTGTCTAGAATTTTGGGAGCTTCATTTACCAAGCCTGGAGGGACCACCACAACCCCACAGGAAACCATGGCACACTTCTGGGCTCCTGCACATGGATCTTGATGGTAGCCTTACTCATAGTTGCCCAAACTTGGTAGCAACCACAACGTCTTTTGGTATGTGAGCGAGTAATCTGGGTTCATCCAATGAAAGATTATTCGGTGCTAAAATGAAATGTGCTATCAAGTCATGAAAAGATAGGGAGAAACCTTAGATGCATATTATTAACTATCTGAAGAGGCTATACACTATATTATTCCAATTAAATGACATTCTGAAAAAAGCAAAAGTATGGAAATGGTAAGAAGATTCATGATTGGCAGGGGTTGGGAAGAAGGAGGGAAGACAAGGGGTGCACAGAGAGTTTTAGGTCAGTGAAACTATGCTGAGTAATATTTCAGTGACGGATACGTGTCATTATATGGTCATGAAAACCATAGAATGTGCAAGACCAAGAGTGAACCCGGATGTAAACTATGGACTTTGGATGATAATGATGTTCTAATGTACTAATAGGTTCACTGGGCCAAACAGGTGGCATGGTATTTAAGGTATCTGGAACCCTGGTATCATGGCTGACTGTGTGCTTCAAGTCCTGGGCCTGGGTGAATGTGCATGCCCAAAATCCCAAAAGGAGAATGGAGGAGCTTTCTCACTTCATCTCTCTCTCTCTCTCTCTCTTTCTCTAGCAAGTGTGTGAAATCCATAGCAATAAAATAGAATGTAGTTTTATCAATCGGAGTAAATGTACCACTCTGTGAAGGATTTTCACAGTGGGTGAGATGTGCATGTGTGGTGAGGGTAGGTATATAAATAATCTCTTTACCTTCTGGTCCTTTGCTGTGAACCTAAAACTACTTTTGAAATACTCTTTTGTAGAGCCAGCTCCATGGTACAACAATGATGGGCTGCTTGAGAGAGGCCAGATCCCACATGGCAACTGAGGTTTGAATATCCAGCCTCGTCAGCCTGGAACACACATGAGCACCCAAGATCTAATGGGCTGGAGGACTGGAGGGCTGGAGAAAAGTGATCAGTGTGACAAACCCTGTGGAGGGCACTTAACACTCTCTCTCTCTCTCAAGCACACTTTTGAATTTACATTCACACACTATATCACAAATAGAGAAAAATTTTAAAATCTGTTTTTAAAAACTTCAGTGTAAGGACCACAGATGATGTAATGGTTATGTTGCTGGACTCCCACATAGTAGACTAAGGCTCAAGTCCTGGATCCAGTGGCTTAAAACTCATGCAGGGTGGGGGTGGGAGGAACAGGTGGCCTGATGGTTTAAGGATCTGGACTCCCATATGACCCACTGTGATTAAAGTCCCAAACCTGGTGGCTTGCTTTCTCACTTTCCCTGTCTCTCTCTCTCTCTTTCTGTCCCTCTCTGGTCAAATTAAAATATAAATTAATAAATAAAGTTAAATAAAATAACTCTTTAAAAAAACAAAAACTCACACTGGGTGTGTGTGTGTGTGTGTGTGTGTGTGTGTGTGTGCACCCAGTAATCCTGAGAGGAAAATGGAAGAGAAAGGGTTGCAGTGTGGTCACCACCACCCCCCCCACCAGGGGATGATTTCTAGCTTTTTGTTTCTCTGTCTCTCTGGCAAGCACATGGGTCCTATAGTAATCTCTCTCTAAAAATAAAAAAAAAAATCTTCAATATAAAATGTACATATGTATGTAAGTGTACAGATCTGTAAGTTTTAACAATGTATAAGTTTGTATAGTCACCATCATAATTAGGATTTGAAACAGTTCCATCACTCCCAAATCTCTGTCATCCTATACCTTATCCTACATCTGACTACTGCCAGCCACGGATCTGTTTCCCATCACTGGGTGGGTGTCATGTCAATGAAATTATATAGTATGTAACTTTTAAAGACTGCCTTTATTTATTGATTTATTTTTAGGGTTTTGCCATAGGTACATGTGCTCACTGGAGAGAGACAGAGAGAGAGGGAAAGTGAGAAACCATCCTCCAGCATAGATGGCCACTCTGCAATCCCTTCTCTTCCACCCTCCTGGGGTCCTGGACACCTACACACATGTGCCTGTCATTATTCTCAAGTCATTAGGTCTGGGACTTGAGCTGCGGTTAGCCATGTGAGAATCTAGTGTCTTCACCACACCACCTGCTGGCCCCAAAAGACTGACTTCTTTTACCCGGCATAATGCCTTTCAGATTCATCAAACTTATTTCATGTATCAATTGTTTCTTTTTAATCCAGTTGTAAATAAACCAGTTTATCCATTTACTTCACTTTTCTTAACTGCCAGAGGATGCATGTTTTTACCAGAGAAAGAAAAGGTGGGGGGAGGGAGAAAGTACCACGTAAGGGAGTGTGGTCACACTGCAATCCCTTCTCCACCTGTTGGGAATTTGGACAAGCCCACACATGTACATGGAGAGATTATAAGCACACAAATGTACCTGGAGAGATTTTAAAGTCCCTAGGGCTGGGATTCAAACTGTGGTCAGTCATGTGGGATCTGGCACCTTTACTCACTAGGTCATGGGGTCGGCTCTATACATTTACTTTTTTATTATCATTTGTCCAGTCTTTCTGTAGTATGTGTGCATTGTTCAGAGAGGGACAGAGAAAGACAGAGAGAGAAAGAAGGAAAGTGAGAAATCAACTCCCTCAGGGATAGCCATGCAATCCCTTCCCCTCTGTTCCCTTCTTGGGATTTTACTCTTGTTTTTCTTTGTTGGTTTTAGGTGTTTGTCATAGGGCATGTACACTCACCAGAAAGGAGAGAGACAGGGAGAGAGAAACAGGGAGAGAGGACCACTCCCCAGAGGGGATAGCCACACTACAATCCCTTCTCCTCCCTTCTCCTGGGCCTTTGGGCATGCATGCACACATATGCAGCAAGATTTTCAAGCCACTGGGTCCAAGCCTTGGATCACGGTCAGCCACGTGGGAATCCAACTGCCTGAATTACCAAACCACCTGGCCCACATCTCAGGATTTTAGACACACATATATGTGCCCAGAGTGTTTTTCAAGCTGCTGGGGCTCAAACCATGTTGTTAGCCATGTGAGATCCAGCCACTTTTACTACCATGCCACCACCTGGTCCTCCATTTATTTATTTATTTATTTATTTTTTGAGAGAGATTTTTGCTATAGGGTATGTGCACTCATTGGAGAGACAGAGAGACAGAAAGCAAAAAGTCAACCCCTAGGGGTGATGGCCACTCTACAATCTCTTCTCCTCCATTCTCCTGTCATGATTTTAGGCAAGAACACATAGGCGCCCAACGTGAGTTTTAAGCCATCAGGTCTGGGACTTGAACCACAGTCAATCACATGAGAGTCTAGAACTTTAACCACTACACCATCTGCTGGGCTCCCTCCATTTACTTTCTTTCTTTCTTTCTTTCTTTCTTTCTTTTCTTTTTTTTTTTTTTTTGTAGAGCTTTTTGCTATAGGGCACGTGCGCTCGCCAGACAGACAGAGAGACACAGAGAGACAGAAAGCGAGAAATCACCTCACCCCCCCACCCCAGAGGATGGCCACACCGCAATCAGGGGGGATGGCCACACCGCAATCCCTTCTCCTCCATTCTCCTCTTGGGATCTTGGGCACGCACACACACACACCTGGCGTGAGTTTTAAGCCACCGGGACGTGAACTGCGGTCGACTACTTGGGAGTCCAGCGACATAGCCATTATGCTAACTGCTGGTCCCCCTCCATTTACTTTCTAAAGAACATTTGGATTGTTTCCACTTTGATCAATTATGAATAAACTTTCTATAAGTATTCTTGTACAGGTTTATGGGTGAACATAACTTTTAATATCTTTAGGGTAATTACCTAGAACTACAATTGCTAGGTCATTTAGTAATTTATGTTTCATTTTATAAGAGATTAGAGAACTTTCCCAGAGTGGCTGTACTATTTTGCATTCCCACCAGCAATGATGAAAGTTTCAAATCTTATCAAAACTTGATATTGTGAATATTTTTATTTCAGTCTTTTGTTTGTTTTTATTTTTGCTATAGGGGGTACATGTGCTCCAGGGGGAGAAAAAGAGGAAAAGACAAAAGAATTCCTCAGGGATGGCCACACCAACAATTCCTTCTCCTTCATTCTCCTCTTGGGATTTTGGGCATGCATTCACAGATGCCTATTGTGATTTTTCCATCCACTGGGTCTGGGACTCCAACTATGCAGTCAGCCATGTATGATTTAGTTGCTTTAACTTCCATGCCACCTGCTGACCCTCAATTTATATTTTATTAATGGCTAATCATGCTGAACATCCCTATTTGCTTTGGATATCCTCTCTAATTAAGTGTATTAAGTCTTTTATTCATTTTTTAATTGTGCTGTTTATTATTGTCAACTTTTTTTTCTTAAATAATTATTTTATTTAATTTTATTCATTATTGCAGGGCATGCTTGGCAGAATGTGTTTTTCTAAGTGGGGTGAGCAGCCTGTGGATTAGAAATAAACATAAAAATAAACACACAAAGACATACAAGTATAAAAAGTGAGGATCAGGTGGGCCTGACTTCTCTGATGGAGAAAGCTGCAACCTCGAACTGTTCTCAGGTTTATTATTATATAAAGAAAATGGGGGAAGAGGAAATGGAATGCAAAGTCAGCTGTTTCAGATGTTAATTGACTGATGATCCAAGGATAACTGGTATGTAACCACTATGCCATCTAATGGTCCCTCTTATTGCCAACTTTTAAGTATTCTTTATTTTCATTTAAGTTCTTTGTTGGATATATAATGTGCAAATATTTTCTCTGATCTTTTGGGACCTATTTTTTTTTATCTTTTTTTTTTTTTTTTGGAGAGGTTTTCGCTATAGGGCGCATGTGCTCACCAGACGACAGAGAGAGACAGAGAGACAGAAAGCGAGAAATCACACCCCAGGGGGGATGGTCACGCCTCAATCCCTTCTCCTCCATTCTCCTCTCGGGATCTTGGGCATGCACGCACACGTGCCCAGCGTGAGTTTTAAGCCACTGGGTCCGGAATGCGAACCGCAGTCGACTACGTGGGAGTCCAGTGACATAGCCATTATGCTAACTGCTGGTTCCCATGGGACCTATTCTGATAAACACATGTGGCTTCCTTTAACCTGATACTGCTCTGCAGTATCAAGAACAGCACACAGCTAGTGTGTTCATATGTTAACTGCTTTCATTGTTATGCAAATGACAGCTCACAGAACCTTATTTCTACATGTGTCTGAAGGTCACCATGTTTGCTCAGAATGGCCACTCTCTACACAATATTATTCTTGTTATTATTTCTAATTTGACTAGAGAGAGAGAGCTGGAAAGTAGGAAAGCAAACCGCCCGAACTGTGGTGGACTACTCGGGAGTCTAGTGACGTAACCATTATGCCATCTAACGGTCCCTCTTATTGTCAGCTTTTAAGTATTCTTTATTTTTATTTACATTCTTTGTTGGATATATAATGTGCAAATATTTTCTCCTAGTCTGTAACTTGTTTTTTCATTCTCTTTTATTATGCATTTTACAGCCATTTTTAAACTTTTTTATTTTTTAAGAGAGATTTTTGCTATAGGGTACATGCACTTGCCAGAGAGACAGAGAGAGAGACAGAGAGACAGATACTGAGATAAATTACTCCCCAGGGGGTCTGGCCATGCTGCAATCCCTTCTCCTCCAGTCTCCTCTCAGGATTTTAGGCACACATGCACACATGTCTGGTGTGAGTTTGATACCACCAATCTGGGACTCGAATCAGTCGACTATGTGGGAGTCCAGCAACATAACCATGACACCATCTGCTGGTCCTGCCATTTTTAAACTTTGATGAAGTCCAATTTATTCTTATTTTTCTTTTATCATCATGTCTTAGAACTCTTTGCCTAATTCCAGGCCATTAACATTTTTTTCCTATGGGGCCAAGTGGTGGTGTGGTGGTTAAGGCAGCTGACTCCCACATGGCCTACTGCATGGTTTGAGTCCCAGACCCAGTGGCTTAAAAAACACACTGGGCACATGTGTGTGCATGCCCAAAATCTCCAGGAGAGAAAGGACTGTGACGTGGTCATCCACCTAAAGAGTGATTTTTCACTTTTTGTTTCCTTTTATAAGTATTAATTTTATTTATTATTATTATAATTTTAATTTAACCAGAAAGAGATTCAGAGAGAGAGAGACAGAGAGAAAGTGAGAAAGCAGGTTGCCAGTTCCAGGACTTGAACTACGGTCAGCCATGTGAGAGTCTAGTGCCTCAACCATCACTCCACCTGCTAGCCCAATTTCTTTTATTTTTTAAGAATTATTCATTTTATTTTATTTATTCATTCATTTGTTTGACCGAGAGAGACACGCAGAGAGAGAGGGGAAGTGAGAAAGCAAGCCACCAGGTCCGGGACTCAAACCATGGTCTGCCATGTGGGGATGTCCAGCTCCTTAACCACCACACCACCTGCTGGTCCCACCTGCTAGACCAATTTCTCACTTTCCTCTCTTTCTCTGTTCCTCTCTGGTGAGCACATGCACCATATGATAAAACGAAAAAAAAAAAAGAAAAGGTTCTTCTATATTTTCTTCCAAAAGCTTTGTAGTTTTATGTTTTACATTTAAATTCATGATTCATTCTGAGTTATCATAGAAGGTGTGAGATTTAGGTTGAAGTTTGTTTTTCTGCGTATGGATATCCAGCTGTTCTAACACAATTTGTTGAAAACAACATCTTTTCTGAGGATTGTTTTTACACTTTTGAAAAAATAAGTTAGCTATATTTGTGTTTGTCTATTTCTTTTCTTTCTTTTTATTTATTTATTTATTTATTTTGGAGACATTTTTTGCTATAGGGCACATGCACTAGTGGAGAGAGAAAGACAGAAAGCAAGAAATCACCCCCCAGGAGACGTGGCCACATCACAACCCCTTCTCCTTCATTCTTCTCTCAGAATTTTGGGCACACATGCCTAGTGTGAAGCACCGGGTCCAAGACTTGAAAAGCGGTCGACTATGTGAGAGTCCAGCTATTTAACCATTACACCATCTGCTGGTCCCATGTTTGTCTACTTCTAGACTCTCTATTTTGATTCATTGATCTATACATCTCTCCTTTTGTCTATATGCCTTTTATTTCTTATATAATTGGATTTCAATTTTTTGATGCTTTTCATGCATCAGCTGCTTTCTCTCTCTCTTTCTCTCTCTTTCTCTGTGTGTGTGTGTCTGTCTGTTTCTCTCTCTCTCTCTCTCTCTCTATATATATATATATATATATATATATACACATATATATGTGACAAATATGAGAATTGCATTGCTTTGTTTTCAAATATTGAACAAGACTCAGATTCTCTGGATAGATTCCACTTAAGCATGGTATACTGTTCTTTTTAAAATACATGCTAGAATTTGATTTTCTAATATTCTGTTGAGTATTTTTGTGTGTATGATCATGAAAGATACTGGCTTTTTTTTTTTTTTTTTTTTACTTTCTCTGGTTTAGTTATGATGATATCCTATTAATGTAGCAATCCTTTATTTTTAAATTTTTTTAAGAGAGATTTTTACTATAGGGCACATGCACTTGCCGGAGAGAGAGAGAGACAGAGAAAGTGAGAAATCACCTCCCAGGGGTGATGGCTACATTGCAATCTCTTCTCCTCCATACTCGTCTTGGGACTTGGGCATGTATGCACATGGGCCTGACGTGAGTTGTAAGTCACCAGTCAGTGACTTGAACCACAGTCGACTGCATGGGAGCCCAGCAACGTAATCATTACACTATCTGCTGGTTCACCAATCCCTTATTTTAAAAAGCATAGCACTGGGGGCAGCAGGTGGCAAGGTGGTTAAGGCACTGAATTCCTACATAACTGGCCATAGTTCAAGCCCCAGACCCAGTGGCTTTAAAATCATGCCAGGGACTTGTGTGTGCATGCCCAAAATCCCGAGAGAAGAATGGAGGAGAAGAAATCACCTGAAGAGTGATGATTTCTCACTTTCCCTCTCTCTATATCTCTCTCTGTCTCTCTCTGATGAGCACATGCACTCTATGGCATAAAGCTTAAAAAAAAAAAAAAAAAGCATAGAGCTTAAGAAATGATAAAGATTCTGCAAACATCCCATAGAAGAAATTTTCTGGATTCTGGGATGGTAGCACCTGCTGGTCTGTGAACTAGATATCATTCGTTTTGTTCCTACATCCAAAACCGTTGCTCTTAGTGATAACTGACTTTGGTAATTGCACTGTCTTATTGCCAATTGTTTAAACTGGTCTCTGCTGACACACTTCAGTGACTGATGCAACAAATATTTGTTTTCTTGCAGCTGCACTACTAACCTGATCTCTTCTTTTTCTTTTTTGCAGCCACACCTAAAATGGGACAAAATCTGGGATAGCCCTACAGCCTGGTGGTTTAGGGAGCAGGATCCATAAGGTCAACAGCAGTTCAAATCCAGCCCTCGCGGCTTGAAAAACACATCAGGCATGTGTGCTTGTGTGCTTAAAATCCCAATAGAATGGAGAAATGGAAGAGAAAGGATTGCATTGTGACCACACGCCATGGGGGTAAGGGAGTGCTTTCAAGACAAAATCTACCAATCCAGTCCACTAAGACCTAGGTGAGGTTCACAACTATGTAGATTTGTAGGAGCTTGGGGCATTCCATGCAGATTTGTAGGCACTTGGGGCATCCCTGCTTCTTTTTTCTTCAGCAAAGTACAAGTGCGAATACTCTGGTCATCCCAGGCTGAGTAGGTAGCCCACTGGGTGTTCATAGCTGTTCAGGGAAAGGCCAGTCAGACTGTGACTGGGACATGTGAAGGCAAAGGAAAGCGTTTCCCCAGGCAGCTTCCCTCTAAGTGCAGGTAACACTGACGAGAAGCTAATAAACACATTAAATAGAATATCTCATGTAGTGCTTTTTTAAAAAGTTTATTTTTCTTCATAACAGAGAGCATGTATGCCTGCAGCAGTGAGAGAGAAACAGAGAGAGAGAGAGAGCAAGAGAGAGACCCTCAATAGGATTCGGTCATGCCATGATTCTTCTTTCCCAGCCTTCTAGCTCCTTGGGATCTTGGGCACCCATGCAGAGGCCCAGTGTGTTTGCAGGTTGACCCAGGGATATGAACCTGTGTCAGCCCTGTGGCTTCCAGCACTGCCTTCAAACAATCTTTTGCTTGTTTGGTTTTTTTGTTGTTGTTGTTAACAGAAATTTTAATTACTCGTTATTGAAAACTGCCCTGAAAGTTAAATGTCCACCTTTACAATAAATAAATATGGTGATGGACATGTAGTGCTTTTTATAAGCTATGTTCTGTTTGAAAAACATTTCATATAATTACCTCATTTAATTCTTCCAAAAGCCCCTGTGAAGTAGGACTTTATTAGCAAACTATCACAAGAAGGGTTGCAGAATAATATGGACAAGTACCATATGCACAATTTAAAAAAAAATCCACATGCAAAAATATAGGGAAGTGAGGTTACCCACTCTAGAGTATGAAAGTGAGCAGGGAAATAGAGAATTTTAACTTTTGTTGTACATACAGTTTTGTTTGTTTAGATTTTGTTTGCTTAGGGTTTTTGTGTTTCTTTCTTTCTTTTTCTTTTTTTTTTTTTTTAACAAGGAGAATGTATTACTTCTGTAGTTTAAAAAGTTAATTAAGGAGCCAGCAGGTGATGTGTTGGTTGGGGCACTGGACTCCCATAATGGCCAACTGTGGTTCGAGTTCCAGACCTGGTAGCTTGCTTTATCACTTTCCCTTTCTCTAGCTCTCTGTCTCTTTCAAATTAAAAATAAATAAACAATAATAACAAATAAAATTAAATAAATAATTATTTTTTTTTAATTTAGAAAGAGATTTTGCTGCATGCTTGCCAGAGAGACACAGACAGACAGAGAGACAGAAAGCAAGAAATCACCACTCCCCCTCTCCCAAGGGGAGATGGCCACACAGCAATCCCTTTTCCTCCATTCTGTGCTCAGGATTTTGGGCACACATGCACACATGCCTGGTGTGAGTTTTAAGCTGCTGGGTGGGGGACTCGAATGATAGTCAACTACATAGGAGTCCAGCAATGCAACCATTACACCATCCGATGGGTCTCTATTTAAAAAAAAAAAAAAAAATTTAGTTAAAATTGGACCAGCCCATGGCCTGGTGGTTAAAGCAGCTAGATCTCACATAGCCAGCTATGTGGTTTGAGTCCTGGACCTGGTGACCTGGAAAACACTTCAGGCACCTGTGCTTGCATGCCCAAAATCCAGAAAGGGGGACAGCAATGGAGGAGACAGGATTGTGGTGTGACCATACCCCATGGGGGATGCTTTCTCCTCTCTCTCTCTGTCTCTCTCTGGTGAGTGCACATGCCCTCTGGCAAATTAAAAAAAAAAAAAAAAAAATAGTTAAGGGCACACCA
>NW_006159750.1:5942043-5950222 GCF_000334495.1 Tupaia belangeri chinensis
TGGGGGGTGATTTCTCACTTTCTGTCTCTCTGGCAAGCACACGTGCCCTATAGCAAAAACCTCCCCCCTAAAAAAAAAAAAAAAAGGTTAAAATTAATATTTTCTTCAAATTATACACCAAAAGAAAGGTACTACACACCCATTGTGGAATTCTTAGAAAATGAAAACAAGCAAAAATAAGAAAATAAAAATGACCTGCATTCTTACCACACAGAGGAAATAAGCATTTTGATGTTTACCTTTTAGTTCTTTTTTGTTTGTATAAATATGTAATTTTATGTTTACCAAGAGATTGGGTCACACGGTAATGCTGTTTTAAAAGCTGCTTTTCCCAGCTAGCGGTATTATCATGAACATCTCTCCATGTCATTAAATATTCTCCTGCCTGGCTACACAGTATTGCTTTGTCTGACGGGACCATATTTTTAGTTGCCTGTTGCTGAGCTCTTCGTTTGCTATTGGAAGGTGTAACAGGGTGATTAATCGAATACTTAATGTGGCAGAATAAGCTGATTGAGAAATCGGCCATATCTGGTTTTCTTGGCTGTGGACTCTTCAGAAAAGAATGTAAAGTATTTTCCCCACATCCTCCCAAGAGGGCAGCCAGGACTTCAAGACTGGGAGGTCAAAGAGGTTTGGAGGTGATTTTCCAATTGCGAAGTGGGAGTAGTCTTACCTGTGGGCTAGACCTCCAGCATCTAGAGGGAGAGTGGGAGACCAGGAGTGTCTACGAGCAGCAGAAGTTGAGATCCAACATGAACCCCACCGCAGGGATGGCAAAACCTGGTTTGGAGATGGCTGGGAGGAGGCTGGAAGAAAGACGGCTGAGCAGCCGGGCCAGCTGAGTGGGCAGCTCGGCAGGCTGGCGGGAGAAGCAGTACCCATGAACGGGAGGTCCAGCACTCTGTGCAGCCCGTAGAGCAGCCCTCAGCCGTGGTGAGCCCCAGCGAATCCAGACCAGCTGTTCCCACTTGACAAGATCCAGGTTTTGCTTACCTGAGGATTTTTGCTTTCTTTTATTTGGCAAAATCCAATGAGCCAAGGTAGGAAGCCCTAATCATTCCATTAGCCTTCTCACCAACTGTAAATGAATCTGGGACCAGATTTAAATCCATTTGGAAAAATGAATAATCTTGGCATGTCTTTCCTACCACATGACACGGAGCTGTTCATTCTCTGTTTATACACAATACCGTGAAGGTCGTTTATGTGCCTAAATCTCTATATTCTCTATGCTCTTGCACCAATGTTCATTTCAGACCTGCTCTTGACCCCCTAAGGGGTGGTAAGGTCCATTGGGCCAGCCAGCTCCATGGATTAAGTCCCCTGGATCAAAGGACCAGAACCGGGTGTGAGAACATGGGTCTCACTCGCCTTTGCTCTATCACAAATGTGTTTTGTTGCTTAAAGCACATTTCTTTGCTTTTCTGTATCTCTCTCTGTTTTTTTAAGAATTATTTTATGTAACTTTATTTACTTATGTTTTAATTTGACCAGAGAGAGACACACACACACACACACACACACACACACACACACACAGAAAGAGAGAGAAAGTGAAAAAGAAAGCCGCCAGGTATGGGACTTGAACTATGGTGAGCCATGTGTAAGACCAGTGCCCTTAACCACCCGCCACCTGCCGGCCCCCCTGTGTCTCTTTTTGCTGAACTTTCAAAGCTCTGGGAACCAGTCATTTTTTACCACTTGGGAATCTCAACCTATAGAAAATGTATTAGGTCACCAGAAAAGACATATTTTTCTGTATTTCTATGCAAAAATGCATCAAGACTTCCAACGACTCAATAGAAAAACACAAATCCATGCAAACTGCAAACAGCTTCTTCTTCTCTCCCATGTGCTCCAGTCAAACAGGATTGCCCGCCATGTTCTAGAGACCTAAATTTCACACCTCCGTATTTTCCTCTTGCTGTTTCTTCCTAGTACAATGAGTGTATTTCGGCTTGTCGAGATACCACGTATCCTTTAAGTTTCAACGAAATCGAGTCTCCTGCACAGGCCTGCCCCCATCCCTTCCATGGGAAGCCATCGTTCCTGCTTCCTCCACAGGCATCCTATGCCTTGACAACAGTCATCTGGGTACATTTTGAAAGCTCCACTGTTAATTCCATGAGCATTTGGCTGCACCCGTAACTTGCAGCCTCTGAGCTGGGTCCTGTGGGGGCCCGGCCTCATTCATCTTTGCATCCCCCACAGGACCCAGCTCAGGAGTCTATTAGTTGTATTGCAGCCAAATGTTTGTAGAACTAAAATTGGGACCTGGGCCTAGGCTTGGATGAGGTTTCGGGCTATTTCAGGCCCTGGAATGGGTGGGGTGATGAAGGAAATGCTGGGACTGGGAGATTAAAGTCCTGGACGGGAATGTGGCCTCAGCTTCACTGACTGGAACAGCCTCTCTGTTCCCACCCCCACGATGTCTCCTTGTCCAGCTCCTACAGCAGCAGGGAGACACTGTGTACTTGTGACTCTCTTCGATCAGCCCCCCTGGGTCCTTCAGGGCCCTCACCCACCCGTTCCTTCCCTGGACCCCTATAAGGAGGTCACAGAGCGGAGCAGGTCTACAAGAAATGACTGGAGAAGCTTTGGGAAGAGGCTGAGGTCCAAGCTTCTGGTCCCTGGCCTGAGCCCACACTTGCTCTTGGTCTGAAATGTGGTGTTGACCCTTTACTGGGACTCTGTTTGGAGTGTGGACGGGGCGTGAGCTCATGCTGGAGGCTGAGGAGCTCTGTCCTCACCACTGCAGAATGGGACAAATGCTGAGGGTGGGGAGCAAGGAGGTTAACTCTTTTTCTGGGGAAGAGGCCAGGTTTGCATTGTGTTTGCTGGAACCTTCATCCCCCAAGAGGTGGCCTAGGCAGAGCCCCTGGGGCTCATAGAGTGGAAGGGAGGTTTTCAAGATCAGGGCCGAGAGGCACTGGGCAGTCTTGGGAATCCAGGTTGGCTAGAGGAAGGGCTGAGACGGGGAAATGGTTAAGTGTTTGTTGAAAAACAGGGAGAGTCCCTCCTCCAGGGGCCCAGCTGGCTGCAGAGCCAGGAGCAGAGGCTCCAAGGGTGATGCAATGGGGCCCGCCCTGCACACCAGAGAGGGTGAGGAAGGCGGGCTCCCGCCCAGCAGCAGCCTCCACACCACCAACAGCAGACCACTCTCCTCTGGCTTCAACAAATTGGCCACTGGGTGGGGCTTTTGGTGCAAAAGTACAAGACCCTGGCTGTCTGAGCTCTGGGAAATGGCAGCGTCTGCATGTCCCACTCCATCCAGTCCCAGCGCCCTTCCAGCAAAGACAAACCCCAGCGCCCTTCCAGCTAAGGCAAACCCCTCCGCTAGCCCCAGCAGACATCCTGAAGGAGTAACCACCAGCCTATCTGACCAGCCTGGCCAATCACGTCTTTCCTATTCCAGGCCTGTTTCCAGTCCTGAGGGCAGGTGGCAAATGGAGGGTAGAGGGACCATTCTTGGCAAGCTGGCACCTTCCCCCCACACACCCTACCCATTTCCTTCATTTTGGGAAAGGATATCTTCCAGGGAGATAGTGTCGCAGAAGCTTCTGAAAGACTCAGGGCAACTTCGAGGGTGGCTAAGCATCTCAGCTCTGGAGAGAGACCGCCGCCCAGGCCCATGCTGGAATCTGACACAACCGTGGGGCCGGGAGCATAAGCGTGCCATGCCGGGTCATCTTGACAGGTATGGGAGGGGCTCCTGGATAGAACAAGGAAGAGCTGCCTTTTCTGAAGGTTCTGGGCGGTCTAGGTTTTCTGATGAAGTTCTACTATTGACTTGACGCCCCATGAGGACAGGGTCTGTGCTTGTCTTGTTCACTGCAGGATCCTTGGTGCCAAGGACAGCTCCTGACATGAAGCTGTGTTCTATAAATAACTGGTCAGGCAGAGACTGAAGGCCAAGGTCCATTTCAGTTTCTGTTTTTTTTGGTAAAAAAAAAAAAAAATCATACAAATGCATACACATACACACACTGAGGAACAGTAAAAATACACTAAGTAACACAAAGAAACATCAAATAGAGTCCTTGGACATTGTTTACAGTGACTGGATACCTTCCGGGCCTTAACTTTAATGGGCTGCAGCTTTAGAGCTGGAGAAAAAGATGCAGTAGGATCTCCGGTCCAACCTGGAGCAAAGCATCTGAGACCATTCGGAGGGGCCGCTGGATGCACGGTAGCCAGAGTCAGGGCCAGGTTGAGCCAGGGCAGTAGCAGTTGCTCACAGCTGGGGCAGGGTCAGTCGCCCTTTTCAAGGAAGCACAACCCCAGTGTAAACAAGTGCTCCGCACCAGCAATGACAATCCTTTCCTGTAATAAACAGCTTTTTGCTTATTCCTGTTATCCTGGGAATAAGCAGGGCCCAGAGAGAAGTCCAACTTCTCAACAATAGCTCCTTTCCTCTCAGGATTTTCAGCCTGGACCCACACATACCGCGCACCATATTTGCCAATGTTCAAAGCTCTATTGCATTTAATATCTAGTTGGATTAGTTTATTGCAAGCCCAGATGGAATGCTATCATCCTGTTTGCATAAGGAGACAGTGGTCCAGCAGGGTCCAGAATCAGTCTTTTCGGCAGATGGAAGATTTGAACCCACATCTCCATCTGTCCAGGTCCCCTGCTTCCTCCACTCCACACCATGCAGCCTGCCCACGAGTCAGGCCCCAGGAGCTCCTGACAGAGGAGCTCCTCAAATCTGCTGTAGCCAAAAGGTGCTTTATCCCAGTCCTTGTTTCCAGCCAGGACAACTGGCCCCACTACTTACATTTTGCTCCCTTTCTCTGGCAGGACCTGCAACTGTGACCCAGCCTTGCCTGTTTTGCTTGAAAGCCACCCACTCCCACGCCCCCCTCCACCCCGTGCATCCTTTATTTATATAAGTTGGAAACCACTCCAAAGCCCAACAATAGAAAAAAGGTTAAGCAAATTCGTAAGGCAATACGATAGACTGCTTGGGAAACCGTGACAAGTATATGTGTAAACTATCTCTGTGTGTGGGAATGCGGTTTTGAAATATCATAATTTGACCAAAGCAGAACACAAGACAAAATGTGCCTACTGATTACAGCTATGTAAGAATGAGCTCCTGAAGACTGATAAGAACCAGAAGTGAACCTAGAAAGATGGAGAGAGATTTATTAGCTTCACTTGTTTTTCTTTTCTGTAATGTTCAAAATAATAATAAATAGTAGGGGCTAGAGGGTGGCACAGTGGGAAACATGACACTCCGAGGCTGACCCTCATGGGATGGTTCTGGGTTCGCAGCCGGAGAACTCTGAGTACGATGGGCATGTGCATGCCCGTGGTCAGTGGCTGGCTGAAACTGGAGTGAGTCACGGCATCAGGGCCCTCTCAGGGGTGCCATCTTTCTCTCTCTCTCTCTCTCTCTCTCTTACTAATGTGAGAAAGAAGGAATATGCTTAATTTTTTTTTTTAGAGCCAGCTAGTGGCATGGTGGTTAAGGTGGCTAGATGCCACATAGCCAACTGCACAGTTCAAGTCCCAGACCTGGCAACCTGCAAAACATGCCAGGCACATGTGCATGCATACCCAAAATCCCCGAGAGGAGAATAGAGACAGGATTCCAGTATGGTCATCCCCTCTTGGGGAGTGATCTCTTACTTTCCCTCTCTCTGTGTGTCTCTCTGTTTCTCTTCAGTGAGTATATACATTCTATAGCAACATTTTTAAAGTTTTTTTAAAAACTTATTTATTTATTTGACTCCATTTGTTATTATTATTATTTTTTTTAATTTGAACAGAGAGACAGCGAAAGAGAAAGTGAGGAAGCAAGCTGTCAGGTCCAGAACTCGAACCGATCACACAGAGAGAGAAGGAAAGTGAGAAAGCAAGCCGACAGATCCAGGACTCGAACCATGGTCAGCCATATGGAAGTGTCCAGCACCTTAACCACCACGCCATGAGTCTGACAAGGAGGAGTATTTCCCAGCTGGAATTTCAGGAAGGGAAGAAGCGTGGAACTGGCAGGTGGTATGGTGGTTAAGACACTGGACTCCCACATGGCAGACCATGGTTCAAGCCCTGGACATGGCAACTAGCTCTCGCTCTCTCTCTCTTTCTCTCTCTCTGTCTGTCTCTGCTCAAATTTTCAAAAGTGGGGAGGGGAGAAGCAGAGGTTGGGAGTGGAGAGTCAGGGAGCTCAGGGGCAAGTAGGAACCAAGTTTGCCTGGAGAGGTGCATCCAGATTGAGGCAGTTGGGAGTGCTGCTTCTGGGGGCCCCTCAGGACCAGTGGGGTAGGTCCCTGGATTGGTATTCCAGGGACACCCTTCATGATAATTATGCAGCTCGTGGTGCCTCCCAGAGCTATGCGACATGTCGGTTCAGGGATGGAAGAAGAGGGGGGAGGAGACGAGAGTAGGAGGCTTTGCATCCTAGGCGGCAGAGACAGTCAGTGCTCCATCTCCATCACTGCCTTACCATTCTCCCATTGTCACCAAGATAGCTCAAGGTTTCTGCCCCTTTCATCCCACGGGGCCCAAGGGAGGCTTAACCCCCAGGAGGTAAGAAGCCTACAAGGCACCAGCCTAGGCTCCCCGACACTCCCCTCCACAGAGGTATCAATCTGAACAGATCTCCAGCTGACTCCTTATCACAGCGCCCCTCCACCCAGACCGGCTCCTTCCCGCGCCCCACCTCCCGCCCACCGCACAGCCTGCCGGCCCTGCAGGATCTGGCTCAGGCCCCAGCTCTCATGCCGCCCTGCTTTGCACCTATGCCCCACCCACGCTGAAATATTTACAGTTCCCGTAATGTGCCAAGCTGTTTCAATAGCCCTGCCTTTTCTCAGGCTGTTCCTTCAGCCTGGAATCTCATCTCTACCTCGTCTAGCCGCTTATCTGGCAAGACTTGGATCAAACAGCATCTCCCTCAGTGAAGCCTTTCCTGGTCGTCCCTCACCACGGCCCACAGCATCCACCCCCTCACCAGTCCCTAGGTAGAGATCAGTTCTTCATCGTGTTTCTCTCTACAGTCTCAACCTCTGGCACTGCTCCTGGCTCATCTTCTGCACTCAGCATATATGGCATGGGGCCAGGTAGTGGCACAACAGTTGGCACAACTGGGTGCACATGGGAATGGTCCTGGGTTCGGATCCTGGGACCTCCCTGAGCATGCATGTTCTAATCTGTTCAGTTGTAATAACAGGAACACCCACGTCTCAGTATTTATAAAAATAGGGGCTTATTATGCTCATGGGTAGGAGGTCCAGGAGCCACAATTGGTGGGGTTCTTGCAGAGTGCTGAGGCATCACTTCAGTGATGAGGGCAAAGCATCTGTGCCAATCAGTCTGTCTCATTCCTCTCCTGTGAGCCCACCAGGAGTCAATCATGGGGGGCCCTGGCCTGATAACCTAATTCTAAACTTTCCCAAAGGTCCCACCTTTTAACACATGAAGGGACTAAGTTTCCTTGTGATACTTTCACAGTACAGCCAAGTCTAACATGCGGATTTGGGGAAGACATTCAGAGTACAGCAAAGGGCATGCCTGCAATCCGGGCCAGCCGAGGCCGGGAGTGGGTCGCAGCATGAAGACCCTGCTGGGAATGCCTCTCTCAGAAGTGGATAAATAATGTATCAAAAGCACAAGAACAAGAGAGAAAAAGTGGAGGAGATACTCAGGGATGGACAAAGGGTGAATAAGCAGGCCAGGCCCATGTGTGGTAACCAGTGCTATGACATTTCTGCCGACAGGTCTCCCAATTCGCCTCTACATTCAGGTCACTCCTTCCTAGAGCAGGATCCCCTCTGGCCTGCGGGCCCGTCAGTCTTCCCACCACCACACATACCAAGTATACCTGGCCCTGGGTCCCTGCTGCTCCCTCACAGGGTCTCATCTGTGTGTATGTTGTGCCATTCGAGGGCTGGCTCGCTAGTAGAGATGCTGACTCTGGTAGGTGGGCTGATCTAGGTCATTTCTTGGCCTCCATGAGAGGCAGTGCCCTTAGCTGGACCACATGAGACCATTTGGGGGTTGGGCAGTGGGGCGAGTGTGCAACCATTCTCACAGCTATTGTCACACTCCCTGGTTGGGTGAGCTCTTTGATCTCCGGCCCTCACATGGGGTGGAGGTGGCAGCCACCCATGCCTGCCGCTGTGGCTGGTTTTCAGGGATTCCCTTGGGGCCTGGGGTGACATGAACC
>NW_006159750.1:5950917-5951566 GCF_000334495.1 Tupaia belangeri chinensis
GGAATGCCCTTGGGCCCTGGACTGACATGAACCACCCAGGTCTGCAGCCTTTCCGCCAAGGCAGGACATGCTGACCTCTCACCTTCCAGCCTGAGCAATCCCAACTCCACTAGGTCAGTGTAGCAGCCTCCCTGGCGGTCTGGTGCTCAGGTCAGTGGAGTTTGTCATGCTGGTCTCTTCCTGGCTCTGACTCCTAAAGTGCTAGCTAGGCCTGGCTCTGTCTTTGCCACCTGCATCAGTGGCAGCAATGCCAGCCACACTGTGAGCCTGGTGCTAGGGCAGGCCTGTTACTCCCGGAATAAGAGACAGGCTGAACTTCAATCTCCAGAAAGCACACGGTGTGGACGTTAAAATGTACAGCAGAACTGGGGACGGTCAGACAAAACTCTTGGAAAACGGGAGTTTTAATAATTGAATCCCAGGACCAGCAGATGGTATCATGATTACATCACTGGACTCCCACGTAGTTTACCACAGTTCGAGTCCTGGACCCAGTGGTTTAAAAATCACACTGGGCACATGTACGTGCAAGCCCCAAATCCTGAGAGAATGGAGGAGAATGGATTGCAGCATGGCCATTCCCCCAAGGGGTGATTTCTTCCTCTCTCTCTCTGCCTCTCCAGTGAGTACACGGGGCCGGTAACAAAAA
>NW_006159750.1:5951596-5954283 GCF_000334495.1 Tupaia belangeri chinensis
AAAGAAAAAAAATCAAATCCCAGTTAACCAGTGGCGTGGTGGCTAAGCTGGCTGAATCCCACATGGCCAACTCTGCAGTTTGAGTCCTGGACCTAGCAGCTTGAAAAACATGTTGGGCGTGTGTGCATGTGTGCCCAAAATCTGAAAGGAGAAATGGAGGACAAGGGATTGTGGCTGTATGGCCGTTCTCTGTAGGTGGGACCACGCACCCACTCCAAGTACAGGCACCCTCTAGCAAATTAAAAAAAAAATAAAATAAGAAGAATCAAATCCAAAAGATAGACATGTCTATACTTAAAAACAAAATGATCTTAAATCATATGCTTTTCTTTTCTTGTTTCCCACCCCACCCCCCAAGGTTTTTGCCACAGGGTGGGTATGCTCACCAGAGAGGGACAGACAGAGGGAAAGTGAAAAATCACTCCCCAGGAGGGATGGCCACACAGCAATCCCTTTTCCTCCGTTCTCCTTCTGGGATTTTGGGCACATACATACACATACCTGGCATGTTCCTCAAACCACTGGGTCCAGGACTTGAACTGCAGTCAACCATGTGGGAGTCCAGCACCTTAACCACCATGCTACCTGCTGTCCCCAAATCATATGTCTTTTTATTCAAGGTTCTTGGAGTCCATCCGTCCCCACCCCCCTCCCCACCCCTGGGTCCCAACAGACTCTGTCTTTGAGCAGGTAGCTCCAATCTGGCTTCTGACAACTCTCGAGGAAACTCACAAGGATGAACACCATTGTGCTCTTATGTCCAATGAGTCCTGAGTGGCCAGGCGTGGTTCCTGGTCCCCAGCAGGACCTGTACATAGAAATTGGGTATTCCAATCTCCATTTCTCTTCCCCTTCTGTTACGGGGATCCCCCTGAGAGAAAATCATGGTGCTCAAAAGAGTGGACAGATGAGAAGATCTTAACAGTTCCAAACACGATCTGCCAAGGGTTCATCAGCTCAGCAACTCCTCACACAGTCTCACAAGGCCGGGTGGCTGAAACATGGGCTTTTCTAAGACTTCCAGGGCATGAGTATGTCACCCTCTTCCCAATCTTGAGCACAAGCCAGCAGGGAAATGTCATTTCAAACCCTAATTTCTTTCTTGAAAGAAAACTGATGGGTTTCTGGATATAAAGGTAGTCTTCCTCAAACAGGGGTAAACTTAGGGAAAAGGGTACTGGGGAGACTTGAATTACTCAGCACAGAAAAGAAGACCCTGGCTTGCCCCAAGTCCACCAGGAGGCCAGGGCCAACTGGAGGGTTGGGAAAGGACAAAAGGAGGCTGGGTTAGCTGGCCAGGAGTTGGGAGTTTTGTGGGGTGTCGCGGCCATTGAGAAATCCTGGGGTGGTGAGACAGCCAAAATAACTTTTCAGAACATTTCAGAAATGTGATTTAAAATTGTTTGCTGTGTGATGTAACCTCTCCCCTGTGACCCACAAACCTTCATAAAAAGTTCTGCTACATGTTACAGCCTTATTTTTGTGGTTGCTTCGAAATAGGAGTGGGGGCTGAAAGAAGGGGCTGAATTGACAGCAGGAGCCAAAGAATAGTCACAAGACCAGAACAATGAGTAAAATTCCAGACTAGGCAGAAAACTAGAGCCAGAGGTAACCACGAAAATCGAAGTCCCCCCAGGAATTCACAGAAATCCTGGGGAGGGCAGTGGACTTTCCACAGGACATGGGAATTGGAGCCAATGTCATTTGAATCTCAAAGGACAAGCTACCTCAGTTGACATTAGGTTACAAGAGGCTTTGCCTGTCCTGCAGAACTAAGCCTTGCAAAACATACAGTGTGTGACAGCCACTTTGCCATTCAGGGCCTGCACAGGGGCTGCACTTAGAAGAACCCAAGAAAAGCATGTGGACAGCCCCTGGGTGTCCCCTGGGAGCTGGTAGGGTCTAAAGCTTCCATGGAGAACGGAGTGGGACCACCAGAATTTCGGCCCTCCTGCCCTCCATCTCTGACCCATCAGCCCCATCCCAATGGCCCTCCATATCAGCTCTGCGGCCTGAATTTCTTACAAACAGGCAAGGCCCAGGAAGAAAGGGCGGCGGAGGTCACAAAGGGTGTGCAGAAACTAGACTGCTCTGAGTCTGTTTTGCCTCCTACGACATCAAAGAGCAAACACTAACCCAGGGGAAGGGGCTTCTGGTCCCAAAGACAGCAAGGGCGTTGTATCGGGCCCTGGATTGTTCCTGTAATGGCTGCAGGATGTGTTGTGTAGAACTGTGCTCTTTCCTCCCAAGCATTCCTCTTACATCCCTCTGAGCCCACTCGAGATCCTCCCAGCTCAAAGCAGGCAGCATCCTTGCCGGAACCAACGCGCTGCTCATAGGGCCGATGGCGCCACCTGGCGGCTCAGAGCTCCCGGGTCACCCTGGAAGCTCCAGAGCTTTCGAGTCGAAAAAGAGGAGGGGCGGCCTCTGAGGCCCCGCCCGGCGTGATGACGTCACGACAGACCGCTTATTCTTCCCGCCTCTTTCTCCTTCCCGGACCTGCCAGTACTTGACGTGGCGTCGGTGCCCTCTCCCCTTACTTTGCGTGCGTGTTTGCGTGCAGCGGAGGTGGCGGCGCGGGCAGGTCGGAGCTGCTCTGTGCTGTCTCTGGTACTCCCGCCGCCGCCGCCGCTGTCCGGCTGTCTCGGGCTGCAGAGCCGATTAGGGGGCCGCCCCCGCAACTGAGG
>NW_006159750.1:5954433-5976507 GCF_000334495.1 Tupaia belangeri chinensis
GCCAGTTCGGGACTTCGGGAGCGAGACTTTCGGGCGATCCGGGAGGACGAGGTGGCGTAGGGGGTGGCGAGTGAGCGGCCCCAGGCCTCACTCGGAATGAAAAGGCCGCCCCTGACCTCGCTTTCCTTTGTCCCTCGGCCCTAGCCCTTCGGGATCTTTTTGAAACCCGCTAGGGCCAGGCCTTAAATTTGCGGCTGACTTCTGGAAGAAGGAAGGGCCTCGAAGACGAGAGTGGGAGGGGGTGCACCAGCTCAGCTGACTTCTGTGATTAGTCCAGGGGATGGGGGTGTGCAGAAAATCTCTTCTCAGGTGAGTAGGTAAATCTGGCAGAGCTGCTCCGGGCAAATCCTGGGGAGCAGTGACCGGTTTATCCAACAACTGCGCGTTAGCCCGGAGGTAAGAGAAAAGAATGCGTGGAGGTGATGAGGGCATCGTGAGATCCGAAAGCAAACTGATTGTCCCCTTCTGCGGTCTTCCAGTTGCTTCGACATATGTAACAAATTGACATTTGGAGGTTGATGACAGCACTGTCATGGGTACAGGTTGATCCTAGAATCATGTGAGTAGATCACTGAGGCATCCCTGGAGAAAGGAGCTTGGGTGGGTTGGAACGGTGGGTGGTAGGAGAACCATTGCTCATTCTTTTCTGCACGTATTTAGGCAGAGCGAGTTTAGTCTATTGTGCTGTGAGTTGAGCTCAAAGGATACCCTTCTTATTCTCTTATAAATGGCAACCTTTGGAAGTAAGTAGCCTTCTGAGTGGTGGAATTGGGATCCCTAGTGTTGTCTGATCATTTACTGCCAACCGCAGCTTGACTTTACACATACCTGGCACCCAGTTAACAGTAGACCAGAGAACCTTTGCAAAGAGGTGACCTTTGGGAAGCCAATGAGAACTCAGATAAATATTTCCCTCTTGTAAAATGTCAAGACAAGAGTGTTTCAAGTCTCTCTCTGCCTGCAGTGTTTAATCAGATTCAGGGTTTGTATAAGCTGAACAAAGCAAGGTTTGCAGGAATAGTTACAGTCCTTGAAGCTGTCTCCTGCACCTGAACTAGTTAAGCTGTTTTAAGTGGGAGAGGTAACTTTTTCGTTTGTTTTTTTTTTTAAAGAGAGTTAAAACCTATCCCTTCAGAAATCAAATGTGAGATTAAAAAGACAAGTCACTACTGTGTGTTTTAGCTTTGTTTACTCACAGAATTAAGATCTTACCAACATTGTCTTTAAAAGGTTGTGGAAGATCCTTTAATTCTAAGGAGTCTGATTAACCTTATTTTTAGTGCTCTCAGTTCAGCTGACTGCTTTGTTGGGGCATTGACTTGGTAATCTGTGCTATTCTTTGAAGAACCAGGCAGTCTTTACCAACAGAATGCTCAAGAGTAAGACCTCAGATGAGTTGGGAAAAGAATGGGAAGGTGCTGATACGCTGAACTCTTCCTCTCCCCAGTAGCCCATCCTTTATTGTCTAGTAGTTTTAAGGTATTAGGCATCTTTATTGTTAGACTTGCCTTAATTTTAGTAAACCTATATTCTTGCAAATGCCAGTATTGATAAGACATGTCTGTGTTATAGGTTGTAAACACCCTTATTAAGGGCAGGGACTCTTGTTCACCATTGTATCCATTATGCCTAAGTCTGTACCTACTATGTAGTAGGCACTCAATATTAATTGCCCAGCTGGCTAACTAGTAATGAGATGTCGGTATGACTGTCTACCAGGAATAAATACCCATTTTCTTCTCTTCTTCCCAAGAGGAATATTGCTAATGTGTATTATCGTCAGGCCAAGTGCTAATGATTTTAGAGACTTATGTTCCATTAGCTAAAAGAAGCCATCTCTGCCAGGAATGTGGGAAGACCCTGTTATAAGTTTCCATTTGCTGATAAATGTGCCCCCGTGTTTCTTATTAATCTTGCCCTTTCTGGGTCTTATTGTTTAGAGTTTATGCAGCACTTTTTATTAAAGTACTTTATGATGACTAATTACCCTTCCCTTAGTGATGACAAAAGGCATTTATCTAGTTAATGGATCAGTTGAGGACTAGTCAAGGTCACAGCAAGTCCTAGCTAGGTAATCCGTTCTTTCAGAACTTCAGCTGAACTGGACATTATGACCTAAGTCACTTTTGTACCTCTGCCATGTGTTGATAATGTGAGAAAGCATGGGAAAAGTAAGAGGAAAAAAGTAGCTTGTCATGGTACTGAGTGATGTGAGAAAAAGCTCTCCAGATGGTGCAGTCCTTCACCTATGAGGCCTCCAGCCTGGCTTGAGACCAAGTAGTGCTTGGGTCATTCCAAACCCTGAGGCCCCTCAGGAATTGAAAACATTCCTGGTGCCAGAATATATAGGTTACTTCAGGGTGACCTTGATGGTCCTCAGTCAGATTCCAGTGTAACTTTTTGGTCAACTTTCATTTATTTCATTGCTTTGTTTGAGGTAGAGTAGAGTGGATGTCCAGCATTTAAAAGCATAGATATCTGGGACCAGCACTTGGTCTAATTGCCATGTTGCTGGACTCCCATGTAGTCGACCACGGTTCGAGTCTCGGACCGGTGGTTTAAACTCACGCTGGGCGCATGTGAGTGTGTGCCCAAGATCCTGAGGGGAGAATGGAGGAGAAGGGATTGCTGTGAGTCTCTCCCCATGCAGTTGACCATGTAGGATCCAGCTTCGTCAGCTGCCAGGCCATGGGATGGCCTACAGAAGTGAATTTTAAAAAGGAGTTTATTACAGGTTGAGTATCCCTAATCTGAACATTTGTAATACAAAATGCTCCATCTGATCTCATGTGACAGGTCACAGTAAAAACTCTGCAGTGCAAGAATACCGTGTAAAACTAACCTTCAGGCTGTTTGTACAAGGTATATGTGAAACATAAGTGAATTTCGTGTTTAGATTTGAGTCCCATACCTAAGCTACCTCTTTAGAGATATGCAAATATTCCAAATTCTAAAATATTTCTGGTCCCAATCATTCCAAATAAGGGATACTTATGTTTATACTCCCCTTTTTTTTTTGGTGGTGGTGGGGGGAGGTTTTTGCTATAGGGTGCGTGTGCTTGCCAGAAAGAGACATACAGAAAGTGAGAAATCCCCTCCCGGGGTGGGGGGAGTCCCTTCTTTTCCATCCTCCTCTTGGGATCTTGGGCACGCAAGCACTTGGTGTGAGTTTAAGTCACGGGTCCGGGGCTCCATCTGCGGTCCACTACATGAGAGTCCAGCAACAAAGCCATTACGCTAACTGCTGGTCCCTATACTGCCTTTTGAATAAGCGTTTGAGTTCTTATAACAAAACATAGTTTGTACTATAAATAGGAAATCAAAACCATAAAAAGAAGGAAAAAATAGTTAACACTGAGGGCTGAAAGAGTTGATGAGGTTCATCATCATGTGGAACTCTAAATATCCTAGCAGCCAGAGGGTAAAGGGAATCACAGGGTTTAGTCTCAGCAGGCTGGGAAAGTAATACACTCCAGTTCCTCAGGCAAACAACTTTTCCTAAGTAAAAGATCGAAAGGAAATATTTATGGGACAGAATTAACAGCTATAGTATGATTCACATGGTAAGGCTTGTTCACAACTGTCCCTGGTAATCTCAAATTGTATGGCTAGGAAAGTTTGAAGTGAGAAAAAGATCTTACATTGGAAGGGTAAGTTTATGTAGTTTCACTACTGAAGAAGATCCTTGTTTAATGTTGGCAGTTATTGGTCAAACCAAGAATGTCATCTAGTTCCCAGTAACCACTGGTTATTTATCCCTCTTTTTCTGCTACTTTGTGTTGCTGGGTGATAACTATCCTTTGACTTTTGGAAATTGACGTTGTGTGAAGTTGATTGTGGAGTAAACCAAATTTCCTACAATAGATATAGTTTCCTAGAAAGCCTGTCAGAACATTTGTGGTTTTAGGGGCACTCACCAGAGTAATACATTAGGCATTTGACCTAGCATCTGTGCAGTCAGACCAGATCATCAGCAAAATACGTGAAATGAGAACGCAAAACAAACTATTTTCTTCTAGAATATCCTTTGTTCAAATAAAGCATATGTAGCACTAATTCATCAAAAGGGTCAGTGTGAGTTAGGAGGCAAACCAAGGAGAGCCCCAGAAAGCGCTGCTTGGGTTTTAGCCTGAGAGATGAAATCTAGGGTGCGCCTTTTCTCTAGGGTTATCTGATGGCTAATTTTTTGTGTAGTTTTGTAGAATTTATACCAGTACTTCCCCAGGTCACTGAGAAACTAGATAGGTTGACATTTCCACATCATTAGAATCTCTTGATTCTCCTTGGAGCTGCCATTGTTTTAGTAACAATCTTTGAACAGGAATCTAAGGTGTCAGAAGAACCTCTCTTTTTAGATTACTCCAAAATGATTAACTCTATTTTTCGTACTTTTTGGTCCAGTTACACTCTAGTTTCTCAATTACATTGTTCCAAGTTCCTTTAGATATTTAGTATGTAATAGAAATCTGTTCATTGTCTAGATCCTTTGCTGGCAGGCTTCCTAATGTGCACCTTTTGTTTTATCTTGAGGGCGTCATTTGGATCCAGGGTATGTTACCTCATATTCTTGTAAAGTTATCTGTAAAGGATATTTTGATCCATAGAGCTCTGTAGTTGCTTGTGACTCCTAATGAGTTTACTCTGCTACCTCAAGTAGTTAATGATCTTCAAACAAATCGTTTTTAATGCCCTCTGGGGGTTGTCATTTAAAAGAATTGGCTAGTAAAAGAGAATCATTTATACTTACATATTTCTCAAGTTTGGAAATGTGAATATTACATTTTTATGAAGAAGGACCACACATATATTGAGCCCATAATTCAGCGTAATTCAGAACTGAATAATAATTCAGAACATAGCCTACTGAGGTAGATCAGAAGTACCCCCATTGTGTGAGGGACATCTGCATAGACCACAGTTCTCCCTAACCTGAGATCTGCGAATCAGATTGTTACTGTACATTTTTCTTCTGACTCTTGGCAGCACTGCTTGTGCTTTGTGTATGGTAAGTAGCAAATAAAAATTCGTACAGAGTTGGAATCACCTTTTCTCTTTGGATTCCTTATTTCCCTTTGACTCACTCAGGTAGTTCTCATTGCTCCACTGTTGGCTTGGTTGTTACATAAGACCTCTTTAACCTCCCTTCTTATTTCCTAAAACTGCGTAGTGGTACAGTAGAAGTTAAGCTCTTGCTTCTGAGTCAGGCTGACTTTCCAGCCTCTGCCATCTCGTAGGTGTATGACCTTAGACGAGTGTAAAATGGCAATAATGATAGTACTGCCTATATAGATGAGCAGTTTGTACTAATTAGCGTGTTTACATTTACACCTAGATACCTGTATCTCCTGGTGTGCTGGTACAGCTCTGCTTTATACCCGTTGTGGCACACTGCCCAGTGAGTGCTCCTTATACTTAGAAAAGTGTATGTGGTTACCCTGTTTGTAACTCTCTGGATGATGGGAAATGATATTTCAGATGAGAGCCCAATTTTGAAATAGTTTTTCTTTCTGTGATCCAGAAAAACGGAGTGACAGCACCCCAACAGTCTCGACATCACAATCTATGCCCAGCCTCAGCTGGTTCTGGATCACAGCATGTGTTTGCCTGCCTGGCGTACTCAGAGATCTCTGCACACGATCTCGGAATTTTCCTATGTGGCTCAGCCTCACAGAACTTTGCATTTTATCACTATGTCTGGCCCCCAATTTTGATTTTTTTAATTTGTCAGAAGTGAGGGCTGGCAGGTAGCTTGGTGGTTAGGAGTGCAGGACTCCCACATAGCCTACCATGGTTCGAGTGCCAGACCTGACGACTTCCTCTCTCTCTCTCTCTCTCTCTCTCGCTCTCTCACCCACACACACTCCCTCTTTTTCTCTCTCTCTCTCTCTCTATCCCTCTCTGGTCCAAATTAAAATAAATACATACATACATAAATACATATGTACATAAATTAAAAAAAAAAATTTGCCAGAAGGTACTTGTGCTTGCCAGAGAGAAAGAGAAAAAGACAGCACCTATCAATGGGGCCTGGTCTTGCTACAATCCTTTCTCTATCCTGTCAGGATTTTGGACACACACTTGCCCAGCCTCCAGAAGCCAGGATTCAAACTGGTTAGCCGTGTGGGATCTGGCTTCTTAACCATTAGGCGAAGCCAACCCCCGATTTTTAAATATTGGGTCATTGGAAAAATCATGGCGCATTTTTCTTTTTCTTTCTTTTTTTTTGGAGAGATTTTTGCTATAGGGTGTGTGCTCTCGCCAGACAGACAGAGACAGAGAGACAAAAAGTGAGAAATCACCCCCGTGAGGATGGCTATGCCACAGTCCCTTCTCCTCCATTCTCCTCTCGGAATCTTGGGCACACACACACACGCCTGGCATGAGTTTTAAGCCACCGGGTCCGAGACTCGAACTGCGGTCAGCTACATGAGAGCCCAGTGACATGGCCATTACAGTAACTGCTGGTCCCATGACGTATTTGTCTTTGCAAAAATGTGTCATGAGTTTTCCAAAGACCAAAGCAAAGATATTTTTGTTGGGATTTTTTTTTCAACAGGATAAACCTTTCCATGGCAAAATGTTATTTTATGTAAAGCTTAAGCACAAAAACACCTGCTGATTACTGGAGGGGGCACAAAAACAGCGAGGGATCTCAAAACTTATGGGAAGGGAAATGTGCTCTGCCGCACCACCACCCCAGCCCACCCCACCCCCATAACACGTAATGCGCTCCTACAAGGTGGGTGTCTGTCAGACGGCTGAGTCCTGGAGTTTTATCTCGTTAAACCACAGTAGTTTGCAGGGAGTCTTCTCCAACTGGAATCCTTGAATTACATGAAACAATTCCAAGGATTCTTCTGACCTTCAGATCCTGTCCCTATGTACTCCACCTCTCTCCTGCAGGTCCTGTTTCTCACTTCTCTAAACAGCCTGCTCCTTGTTATGGATTAGAGATTTTCTCCTGTAGAAATGGTGACCTTTGCTCCATAGCAAGCACAGAATTAGGGTGGAGCATCTATGCCTTTGTTGAGACTCAGCCTAGTTTCATTTTTATTTCCATGTCTGTTCAGTTTTTCTAAAGGATTCAGCCAGTTGCCTTAGTCTCAGAATGTGTAAAATGATTGCTTAGCACGATACAGTGAGGCTTAATCATTTACTACCCAAAGACAACACAAAGTAGAAAAGTTGAATAGACTACTGGTGAAAGGTAATATTTGAAATCCTGGGATAGAGATTGGGAAAACGACTTTGACAGAACACAGATGTAGGACTGTCTAAGCACACTCTTGCTTTCTTGTCATGAAGTCTCCAAGGCCTCAGCTAACATGCATGTGTACTTAACCTGTGGGGTTTAATGAGCTTAGCATGTTCTCTACCAGCCCAAGGCAGTTCACTTCTTTTAAAATGGACAGCCTGTACTCAGTTCTGTGATGGAAATGAGTCTTCCCCGCAGCGGGACGGGCGTTGGAAGTGCTCACTGTTCCATGCTGCTGTCTTGGACTGCCTCAGGCACAGTTCTTTACAATCTGAAGAACTGCCAAGCAAGCGCCTGCCCTGTTGTTTATATTTTTCCCTCCTCTCCTGAACTCTTGAATATACCATAGCATCAGTGGAATCCCTTGAGTTTAAGTGCTCAAGGTGCCAAAGAAAGAGGAAAGGGACTAAAGGCCTGGAAATGAGTATAACCATGTTTCATTCATTTCGAACTGAATGAAGCTGTTCACACTGTGTTTTGAGCCATGATAGAATTTTGAAAGTTCTCTCTTCAATAAATAGCACCAACTCTTTTAGCATTTATTGTAACTCAGACCTTTGGAGCATAGGTTTTCATGGACATAATGGGAATTACTTTATCTCTTTCCCCCAGGACTGACTTGACCTCACCTAAAAGCTTTTGGGCTGTAACCTGGTTCCATTATGGTCCCAGGAGCTGAGATTTAAAAGAAACCTATCAAAAAAGTTAGTTGGACAGAGATTCTAATCTGCCCCTTTTGACCAGCTCCATCCTGTCTCCCTCCTAAAAGACTTTAAGGAAAACTTATTTGGGCTTTCATGACTGTTACTTTTATTTTGGAGATGTGAAAGAGACATTTGCCATGGATTTTCAAAATGCACACTCCTATTTCTGTTTCTAATTTCAGAAGAGAGGTCAAATATACAAGTTTGTGTTGATATTAAAGAATTGAAATAGGCCTCTCTTGCATTTTTGAGGAAATGCTCTTCAGAATCTCTGGATTAGACACTCTGAAATAGCAGTTCATTTTTATTTCTTTCTTCCCTGATCAAGAGAGACAGTGAGGCAGGCACTTCCAATGGGATCCCCATACCATAATTCATCCCCAGATTCAACTACACTCCAGATCATAAGCGCACACACACATACCTGGAATGTTTAAGGAGGTTACCAGATGCAAACCCAGAACCCTCCATGTGGGTTAGCTTAGCAGAGTATTGCATTACTGTTGTACCATCCTCTGGCCTCTGAACAATGGTGGTGGTATTTTGATTTTTGCCATAGGGCATGTGCAGTTGCAGTTGCAGGAGAGAGACAGGGGAAAGTGAGAAATCTCACACACACACACACATACCCTGGGACAGTCACTCCACAATCTCTTTTCCTTCATTCTCCACTCAGGATTTTGGACACACACACACATGCAGCCTATGTGATTTTCAAGCTGCCAGGTTCGGGACTTGAACCATGGTTGGCCATGGGGGAATCCTGCACCTTAACTATCTTACAATGGTTCTTAATCTTTTTCTTTTTTTTTTTTTTATGGTTACTAGAGGGCATGTGTTGGTGGTAGCTACAGAGGGGGAAATAGCCCCCAATGGGATATAGTCACAGTACAGTCCCTTCATTTCTCCATCCTTCTGGGATTTTAGGCACATACACAAACATGCCTGGCATATTTTTCATGCTGCTGGAGCCAGAATTCAAACCACGCAGTCATCCATATGCAGTCTGGCTCCCTTAATGCATCCTGGGTTCATATCCAGGGACCTTTCTGAGGTTGCCAGGAGTGGGCCACGCCAATGATCTGCACTGTCTGAGACTTGGGGTGGATCATAGCATGAAGACCCTGTTGGGGGTTCCCATCTCTCTTTCTTGTGGGGGAGAGAAACTAGCCACGGTTCTTAATCTTTTGAGTCAGATTTTTCTAAGAATTTTATGAAGGGCTGGTCTTGTGGCTTAGTGTTGGGTCATTGGAGAAGTCATGATACGTTTTTGCATAGAAAAACAAAAATACTGGGGCTGTAAGTGGCATGGTGGTTAAGGGTGCTGGACTCCCACATGGCTGACTGTGGTTTGAGTCCTGTACCTGGTGACTTGGTTTCATACTTTCCTTCACTCTCTCTCTCTTTCACTCTGTCCCTCTCTGGTCAAATTAAAATAAATAAATAGGTAATATAAAATAAAATAATTTGTTTTAAAGAAAAACATAGAAAAATATGTCATGAGTTTATCAACAACCCAGTAGTTACAGGAGCTGGATCCCATATGTCTGGCTGTGCAGTTTGAATCCTGGCCTAGGCAGCCTGACAAACACGTTGGGCATCTGAGTCTTCTCTTATCCTGCTGACAGGATGAGCAGGGAGGTGCTTTCTTCATTTTATTTTCTCTGTCCATCGCTGATGTGTGCACGCATGCTTGGCTAAGAAAAAGAAGAAAACCTGATTTTGATGGTCAGATCTCTAGGCTGCGGTATCTCTCTTGTTTACAGATGAGAAACTGCTAAGATAGTAAGTTTCCAGTCTGTAATTTGTCCTTGTGGTTTGGAACAAAGCTGAGGTTGTTGGTGGTGTCACCTCCCTCTTTAAGGATGCTCCACAGCTCTCAGGAGACTCATTAGAAATGCCTTGAGGGTTCAACTCAGGAACTTAGGCACACTGAAACCAGCATTTCAGCAGCTTTTGGGGTTTATTGTACTAGCCAAACCCTACTCTTCATGTGAAGTGTGAATGCCCCTAAAGCTCCTTGGCTGGGTCCATAGAATCATTTGGAGCAGAGAGCTCCCATTCTAGATTGAGTATCAAAGCTAAACAAAATTGTTTGCTTTCCTGTGCTTTAAAAATAGGTTTGATTCCAGTATACTAGTCATGGATTCCTTAAAACAGGGATATGGTCTGAAAGTATGTTGTTGGGTGATCTTGTCGTTGTACAGTCATAGAGCGTACTTGCACAGACCCACGTGGAACCTAGGCTGTGTGAGCGGGCTCTTCAAAAAGTTCATGAAAAATGAGTACTAGGATTAAGACTGTGTAGACCTCAATTTTTTTGCACCAAAATAAACTTGTACTTTAATTCCATTTTTTTCTACAAATTTATTTGAAGTTAACTTGTGTATATGTAGTATGTTGTGTCTCACATGTAATTTTGTCACTAAGTGTCTAATGTAAAAATTGTGTGATGTCATTTCTAGGAGAAAGTTGAACTCATGTGGTGGCTTTGACTTACTTTTTCTAACATAGATCCCTCTCACAGGGGTGATATGAGAATACAAAGAGCTGCAGATGAGAAGTTGCAGATGAGAAGTTGCAGATGAGAAGTTGATGAGAATTTCCAGCAGATCAGTAGGCCCTTTTATAATGCCAGAACTAGGAGGTAAGGAAGAGACCTTTCAGTTGCATGGCCCCGTAGCATGGAAACGTAAGGCAGTGGACTTGAGACACCTTAGGCACCATGGGAGGGTAACTTGAATTTCTCACCATCAAAATAGACAAGTTTTAAACCCTTAGCATTAAAGAACATTCTGCCCAAAGTTGGTACTAGTATTCTGGTTTTCATATGCTCTTCATTTAAGAAATGTGAGGCTTTCACTTAAGGTGCTTGAGTGCGGGGACAGTGATGGATTGAACAGTTTGGTTTTGGAATACATGCTGGAACCCTGAAAGTAATAAACAAGAACTTTACCTGAGTAAATTCCTGGTTCTTATTCTGCAACCCTGGCTGCCCTTCCAAGCTCCATGCTCAACAGCTATATGTGTCCTTGTCTTTGAAACACACCTCATTTAGAATTACAATCTTCTGGGAACTGGGCCAATGCTTATGCTTGCCAGAAACTCAGGCTCTAGTTGATACTAAAATTTGTGTATGTCTTTTTTTTTTTTTTTTTTTTTTTAAAGTACTTGACTTAGGCAGAATTCAGGGAAAAGGTAGACCTTCAAAATTTTGCTGCTTTGGATTAGGTATTTTTATAGAAATAGCAGATGTGTTCAGTTGCACTGGTAATACTCAGCTTCCTTTTGGTGGCCAGGTGGTATCCAACTTATAATTCAATACATGAGTTTTTGTTTGTTGTTTTTAGTTTTGCTATAGGATATGTGTGCTTGGCAGAGAGAAAGAAAGGAAAGGTAAGAAATTGTTCCATTGAGACTAACAGATGGCGTAGTGGTTACATCCCTGGACTCCCAAATGGCCGACTGTGGTTCGAGTTCCAGACCTGGTGGCTTGAAACTCATCCTGGACGCATGTGCATGTTTGCCCAAGATCCCAGAAGGAGAAGGGACTGTGGCATGACTAACTCCCGTGGGGAGTGATGTCTCACTTCCTCTCTCACTCTCTCTCTGTCGAATGCATGTGCCCTATGGCAAAACAAAACAAAACTCATAAAAGAAAAAAAGAAATCATCCCCCAGGGGGATAGTCACACCATAGTTTCTTTTCTGGGGATCTTAGGCATACATCCACATATGCCCAGCTTGATTTCCAAGCTGCCAGATCCAGGACTCTAACCACACAGTTAGCCATGTGGAATCCAGTGCCTTAACCCCTACACCACCTGCTGGCCTAGTTAACTTAAGGTTTTAATGCCCTGCTTCTGAGCAACAGACTTCTTAGCAAGCAAAACATGAAGATTCCCAGTATTCACATCTTATGGGGAGTAGCCCAGCTGGCTTGTCTTACTGGACTAGATGAATCGTGAATGTTAATTATACTGATCAATACAGTGGCCTTGGTAACAGACTTGTAGCTGCTGTAGAATCTGTTTACTTCAGGTTTATAATAGAAAAGAGACCAAGCCAGTTGGGGACATGGTGTTCTCATTGTAATAAGCTGTATTGTAAGTCCAAGGAAAATGCATCCTCGAGGGGCTGACCTTATTGCACCCCTACCCCAGGATTTCCCAGAGGGAAGCATAGCTCTGGAGGTGGTTTCTGTCCTTGCTTGCCAATTGAGAATGAATCGAGGTTGACAAAGGCTTGGTTCTTGGGGGAGGTGGGATAAAGGATGTTTATAAATCCAAAGGGTTAGAAGGAGGGCACCTATGTTGAGACCCATCACATATTATTTCTCTACCTAGTGTGTAATTAGGAATGGAGAGATGATGAGGTTAATGCCAGTCCTAGCATGCAGGAGAAGGAATCCCTACCGTGTGGGGAGTAGCGGGCTCGTAATCCTGCACATTCTTTTCCAACTCCATGGGAGGGGATTAGTTTAGAGCTGGGCATGTTTGGAATGAGAGCACTTTGCCAGTTTTTACTGAATTTAGACCAAGTAACTGTAAAAATACAGTCCCTTTTTAAAAAGACAGGCTTTCTGTCATGTTCTCCTAACCTATTGGGAATGTATCTGATGGATAGTCTATACTTGACAGATGAGGTTGGTATTAAAGGTAGATTCTCTACTTCCTTTGCCCTATTTATCTGGGAACAAGAGGTATCTAACCTATTTGTTCTCTTTGTTCCTTGAAAGGCTGATAAACTCATCGCTCTTGTGTTTGCTTTTTCGGATCCTACCTAGATTGTTTCTTAGATCAGTACTTTTCACAGAGTGGGGAGGAATAGAAGGCTTCAGCTACCTGGGGGAGCTTTTTCAAAATATTCATTACCGGGACCAGCAGGTAGCATGATGGTTATGTCACTGGACTCCCACGTAGCCAACTGTAGTTTGAGTCCCGGACCCAGGGGCTCAAAACTCAGCTGGATGCATATGTGCCCAAAATACTGAGAGGAGAATGGAGAAGGGATTGCGGTGTGGACATCCCCCCGGAGGGGGCGATTCTTGCTTTCTGTCTCTCTGTCTCTCTCTAGTGAGTGCACACACCCTGTAGCAAAAAAAAAAAAAAAAAAAAACACCCTGTAGAAAAAAAAAAAAAAAAAAAAAAAAAAATTACCTGGGCTCCAAACTACTTGATCAGAATGGGGAAGAGGCTCTGGGTAAAGGGTCAGGTCGAGAATGGGTTGGCATTTTGAAACAGTTTCTCCAGAAAAACTTGAAAAATCCCAAATTTAGAACCATTCTTTTAGGCTACCTAGCAAAGTTGGCCAAAAATTGTTGCAGAATCCGATATTAGGTTGGAAATGTAGCCACCACCCATGTGGATAGCTTTGATGTGGAAAAATCTCATGTGCCTCATGTGAGAGGTCTTGAAAATAGTCTACCCTTAACTCCTCCTCCCCAAAGTTTCAGAGTAAGCCATGATCAGAAATCAGGGAGCCTTGCTTGACAGCCTGCTATGTTCCAGGATCTGTGCTAGGCACTTAGGATACATCAGGGAACAGAACAAATAATTCATACCCTATAGAGGTTATGTTCTTGAGAGGTCATTATTTGGACCATTTAAGTCTAGTGTAGTGGATCTTTTTTTTCCCCAAGAATTATTTTGACCAGAGAGAGAGAGAAAGTGAGAAAGCAAGCCTCCAGGTCTAGGACTTGAGCCGAGGTCAGCCATGTGGGAGTGTCCAACACCTTAACCACCACACCACCTGCTGGTCCCCTAGAATAGTGGTTCTTAACCATTTGGGGTTTGGAGTTCTGTCAGTGCTGTGTACATATTCCAGAAAAAACGCACACACACACACAGTTTGTATATAAGCGGAAGTTGGAAGCCTGAAACCCATCTGTGGATCCCAGGCTGAGAACGTGGAATATTTGTCTGGAATTAAGCCTCTGGTTACTGGGATAAAGCCAAGCCCTGAGTTGGGTGTTTGAGATTGTTATCTCCTAGCCGGGCTGGGTCGTATTTTCTTCATTAGCCAAAACAATTTGCAAAGAACACAAGAATGTCTGTAGAAAAAATAGAGAATGGCCAATCCTCTAAGTCAGCAGCATTTCTTGAGTCTATATTCTGTTTGAAGTGCTAAGAATGGTTCTGACTCTCTGTCCACACTCCCACCTCTAGTTTCTGGTTGGCTGAGCTTCCTGACTCAGTGGATTAAAAATCAGGTCAGAGTTAGCTGTACATTTCCTCCAGGCTAGGTCGATAGGGTCAGAGCCTGGCGACCATGCCTGCAGGCGTGCCCTGGCCCACCTAACATGAAAATGTTTGCAGCCAGCCTCCTGGCCATGTGCGCAGGGGCCAAAGTGGTACACAGGTACTACCAGCCCGACTGGAAAATACCTGAAATTCCACCAAAGCCTGGAGAACTCAAAACGGAGCTTTTGGGGGACCAGCAGTTAGCGTAATGGCTATAACGCTGGACTCCCATGTAGTCGACCACGGTTCAAGTCCCGGACCCAGTGGCTTAAACTCAAGTTGGGCACATGTGCGTGCGTGCCCAAGATCCCGAAAGGAGAATGGAGGAGAAGGGATTGCAGTGTGGCCATCCCCCGTGGGGGGTGATTTCTCGCTTTCTGTCTTTCTGTCTCTCTCTGTCTTTCTGGCGAGCGCATGCGCCCTATAGCCAAAAACAAAACAAAAAAAACACCTCTCCAAAAAAAAAAAAGAGCTTTTGGGACTAAAGAAGAGCCAACAGGAACCTCACATTTCTCAGCAGTAGAATCTTTAGAATACACCTCTGCCAAACATTCTGGGAATAAGATTATAAACCTTAAATAAGTATTTTTTAAATGTATTCAGTCAAACTATCCATCCTTAAGTACCTGACCCAATGCTAACTATACAGGGAGGTGCTCAGTAGATACCGACTGGTACCTGGAAATTAAATTATGGTTTGACTACTATTTCTTGAAAACTGCCAAGAGCATACTATTAGCTTCTTGAATGGTTCGGAAAACACTTAGTTTTTGTAATATCATGTGAGATAGAGTATTTGCAGTGTCTCTTGCTATTCTAATCCTGTTAATTCCTTTGATTAGCAAATGGGAATTATAAATTTTAGTATAATAAATCATTTTGACAATGAAAAAAAAAAATCAGGTCAGAATGTGAGATTTTCCTAACATGCCAATTAATATTATTAATTCCTAGAACAGAGTAATAGTAAAATTATAAATATCATTTTAGTGAAATCCTGGCTTCAAAATAAGGCCAGAAATTACAGAAGGAGTTGATTGATGGCTGCTGAAATAGCCAGAGTAAAGATTAAGAAAAATAATTAGGGGACCAGCAGTTAGCGTAATGGCTATGTCGCTGAACTCCCATATAGTCAACCGCAGGTGGAGTCCCAGACTCGGTGGCTTAAACTCACGCCGGGCACATGTGCGTGTGTGCCTAAGATCCCAAGGAGAATGGAGGAGAAGGGATTGCCATCCCCCCGGGGGGTGATTTCTCACTTTCTGTCTCTCTGTCTCTCTGGCGAGCACACGCACCATGTAGCAAAAATCTCTCCCAAAAAAAAGAATAAGAATTGGGAGAGGGGTGGGGAAGAAAGGCCAGAACTCAAAGCCAGTTGACTAAACTGGTGAGCAGGTAGCTAGGAAAGCAGCTTCCTCCTTAAGCCAAAACAAATGGTTCTGAAACTTGGACTAAAAAAAAGAGAAAGAGAAAGAAAGAGGAGACCAGCTGATGACATAATGGTTATGTTGCTGGATTCCCACGTAGTCGACCATGGTTCAAGTCCCAGACCTGGCAGCTTAAAACTCAGTCTGAGCACGTGTGCGTGCATGCCCAAAATCCCAAAAGGAAATTCCTAGAGGAGAAGGGATTACTGCATGGCTATCCCCTCTTGGGGATGATTTCTCACTGTCTTTCTCTTTCATCTTTCCCAGGAACTCACATGCCCTATAGCAAAAAGCTCTCTCAAAAAAAAAAAAAGAGAGAGAGAGAGAGATTCTTCGTTTTTTTACTTCGTCTGTCACTGAGGGCAGAAGGGCAGATATGGTTTGTTTTATTTACACTAATGTACTAGTGTGTCTCTGTCCCTGGAATCATTGGTATTTGCTGTGAAAGAATGGCCAAACCTGCCCTGGGGTTAGTATAGTGTGTAGTATGTACTGCAGAAAAATGAATGAAATATCATTTGAGTCACAGGGAGAATTATGTAGAAAGGCACAGATTTACAGATGTACAGAGAGTCTTGTGCCAATTCCACTTTTACGTCCCTTAAATCTGACCTATAGCCTAACATCAGGCTAAGACCTCTCTATATTAAGTATTATCTTTACAGGAATTGTTTTGTTTCTCTGCTTAAGGTATAAGGGAACATTCCATATACATACTGAAAGATTGCTAGATAAGGACTGTATTCAAGGCTTTCCAGGCTAGACTTGTATAAACTCAGGTCCCATTAGAGAACGGAGGCTACACTCCTCCCCAGAGGAGTCTGTCTGTCTGGCGAGCACACGCACCATGTAGCAAAAATCTCTCCCAAAAAAAAGAATAAGAATTGGGAGAGGGGTGGGGAAGAAAGGCCAGAACTCAAAGCCAGTTGACTAAACTGGTGAGCAGGTAGCTAGGAAAGCAGCTTCCTCCTTAAGCCAAAACAAATGGTTCTGAAACTTGGACTAAAAAAAAGAGAAAGAGAAAGAAAGAGGAGACCAGCTGATGACATGATGGTTATGTTGCTGGATTCCCACGTAGTCGACCATGGTTCAAGTCCCAGACCTGGCAGCTTAAAACTCAGTCTGAGCACGTGTGCGTGCATGCCCAAAATCCCAAAAGGAAATTCCTAGAGGAGAAGGGATTACTGCATGGCTATCCCCTCTTGGGGATGATTTCTCACTGTCTTTCTCTTTCATCTTTCCCAGGAACTCACATGCCCTATAGCAAAAAGCTCTCTCAAAAAAAAAAAAAAGAGAGAGAGAGAGATTCTTCGTTTTTTTACTTCGTCTGTCACTGAGGGCAGAAGGGCAGATATGGTTTGTTTTATTTACACTAATGTACTAGTGTGTCTCTGTCCCTGGAATCATTGGTATTTGCTGTGAAAGAATGGCCAAACCTGCCCTGGGGTTAGTATAGTGTGTAGTATGTACTGCAGAAAAATGAATGAAATATCATTTGAGTCACAGGGAGAATTATGTAGAAAGGCACAGATTTACAGATGTACAGAGAGTCTTGTGCCAATTCCACTTTTACGTCCCTTAAATCTGACCTATAGCCTAACATCAGGCTAAGACCTCTCTATATTAAGTATTATCTTTACAGGAATTGTTTTGTTTCTCTGCTTAAGGTATAAGGGAACATTCCATATACATACTGAAAGATTGCTAGATAAGGACTGTATTCAAGGCTTTCCAGGCTAGACTTGTATAAACTCAGGTCCCATTAGAGAACGGAGGCTACACTCCTCCCCAGAGGAGTTAGGAGGCTCTAGATGGTTCTAGATGGCCCTAATTGCTCTCCAATATATAGAGAGCTGTGAAACAGCTCTGAAACAGTGCAACCTGCTTTTTTTTTTTTTTTGCCAGAGGGCATGTGCACTTGCTTAAAAGAGAGAAAGAACACCTCCCAATGGGGCATGGTCATGTTGCATCCCTGTTCTTCTATCTCTTTATCCTGTCAGGATTTTAGGTACACAGGCACATTCAGCCTGCATGTTTTTCAAGCCTTTGGGGACAGGATTTGAACCACTCAGTCCAGCCATGTGAAATCTGCTCCCTTCACCACTAGACCATGGGCCTGCTATGAATATGAGGGCATCTTGTTTGTCCCATGTGCATTAAAGTTGAGGCTATCTAACATAGGGGAGTATAATCACACCCGTTACCTTGATGTTCTGTTTTTAAAGGAGCCTTTTTCTTTTTAAATTGCCAGAGGACACATGCGCTTGCCAGAGTAAGTGAGTACCCCAATGGGGCCTGGTCACACAGTGGTCCTTTTCCTCCATTTCTCTATCCCAGCATGTGTGCACATAGACCTGACTGAACTGTGGTTGGCCAGATGGGATCTGGCTCCCTATGCACTGCACTATGGGATTGACCCTCAGAGAAACTCTTTAAAATGACTACATTAGAATTTCATACCTTACCTTCTGGGACTGTTTAAATCTGTTCTGTAGTTCTAGTCAGATTGCGATGCTAGTTAAATTCTCCTACTCAGTTTTATGGGAAAAGCCTATTTTTTTTGAAGAATTTTTTCCTTAGGGTGGGTACACTCACTGGAGAGGGAGAGAGACACAGTGAGAGGGAGAGTGAGAAATTACCTCCCAGGTGGGAATGGCCATATCACAGCCCCTTCTCCTCTATTCTTCTTCAGGCACACGCACCCGACATGAGTTTCAAGCCACTGGGTCCGGGATTTGAATTGCAGTCAGCCATGTAGGAGTCCAGCAGCGTAACTGCTATGGCATCTTCTGGCCCCAGAAAAGTCCTGTTTTTAAAGCCATATAGCCAGAAAAAATGTTCACTTATTCATTTAGTTGTATTTTATTTATTTATTTACATTTCTCTCAGCTTTATTAAGGTATAATTGACAAATAAAAACTGTACACATTCAAGGCATACAATGCGATATTTTGATATATGTGTACATTGTGAAATGACTACAACAGTCAAACATAACCTTACAGTTACTTCTTTTTTGGTGAGAATACTTAGGGTCAACTTTCTTAGCCAATTTCAGGACTACAATACATTATTATTAACCGTAGTTACTGTGCTATACATTAGCTCTTCAGAACTTACTCATCTTAGGGCTGCAAGATCACTCTCTTTAATCAGCATTTTCCTATTTGACCCACCCGTTGACCCCTGGCAACCACCTCTCTAACTCTGTTTTTATGAGTTTGGCATTTTTTTTTTAGATTCCATATATAAGTGAATCATTTAATTGAGTACTTTAAATGTCTACCATGACTATGACGCTTGCCAGAGTAAGTGAGTACCCCAATGGGGCCTGGTCACACAGTGGTCCTTTTCCTCCATTTCTCTATCCCAGCATGTGTGCACATAGACCTGACTGAACTGTGGTTGGCCAGATGGGATCTGGCTCCCTATGCACTGCACTATGGGATTGACCCTCAGAGAAACTCTTTAAAATGACTACATTAGAATTTCATACCTTACCTTCTGGGACTGTTTAAATCTGTTCTGTAGTTCTAGTCAGATTGCGATGCTAGTTAAATTCTCCTACTCAGTTTTATGGGAAAAGCCTATTTTTTTTGAAGAATTTTTTCCTTAGGGTGGGTACACTCACTGGAGAGGGAGAGAGACACAGTGAGAGGGAGAGTGAGAAATTACCTCCCAGGTGGGAATGGCCATATCACAGCCCCTTCTCCTCTATTCTTCTTCAGGCACACGCACCCGACATGAGTTTCAAGCCACTGGGTCCGGGATTTGAATTGCAGTCAGCCATGTAGGAGTCCAGCAGCGTAACTGCTATGGCATCTTCTGGCCCCAGAAAAGTCCTGTTTTTAAAGCCATATAGCCAGAAAAAATGTTCACTTATTCATTTAGTTGTATTTTATTTATTTATTTACATTTCTCTCAGCTTTATTAAGGTATAATTGACAAATAAAAACTGTACACATTCAAGGCATACAATGCGATATTTTGATATATGTGTACATTGTGAAATGACTACAACAGTCAAACATAACCTTACAGTTACTTCTTTTTTGGTGAGAATACTTAGGGTCAACTTTCTTAGCCAATTTCAGGACTACAATACATTATTATTAACCGTAGTTACTGTGCTATACATTAGCTCTTCAGAACTTACTCATCTTAGGGCTGCAAGATCACTCTCTTTAATCAGCATTTTCCTATTTGACCCACCCGTTGACCCCTGGCAACCACCTCTCTAACTCTGTTTTTATGAGTTTGGCATTTTTTTTTTAGATTCCATATATAAGTGAATCATTTAATTGAGTACTTTAAATGTCTACCATGACTATGAAACAAAGATTCAGTAGTCATACATTACTTCAATTGAGAATACTTCAATAAAATTAATAGCCACAAGAAGTTTATTTAGTCACAGTTGTCAGTCAGAGAGGTGGTACCCGGAAGTGGAAGATATCAATGACAAGATTTACCTTTTTCTTTTTCTTTTTCTTTTTCACATGGTGTCCCTAAATAGAATTTTACTCTTTTTATATTGGGAAAATTCAACTCCACTAGATCTTTTAGGCATGTTGTAAGATGCAGGGTGACTTGGAGCAATTGCTTTTTGAGTGATACACCACAGATAAGAAAGGAACCTAGAGGAATATTTTCAGTTAAGGGCATGTTTGCTGATTATGTTAAGTGTTAGTGTGTGAAAGAAAAATTTCCCTATCAGCACAGAATAAGTAAACTACAATTAAGGTATATGTTGTGTTTTTTGTTTTTGTTTTTGTTTGTTTGTTTTTGCTCTAGAGCAGGTTTGCTTAGCAGAGACAGAGAGGGAAAGTGATAAAACATTCCCTAGGGGCATGGCCACACTACAGTCCCTTCTCTTCTGTTCTCTGGGGATTTGGGATACACAGACTCCCACGTCTCATGTGCTTTTCAAGCTGCTGGATCTGGGACTTTAACTGCTCAATCAGCCATATGAGTTCTAGCACCTTAACCTCTTTGCCACCTGCTGGCCCTGTTGCATATTTTAAAGTATGGCAACATCTCATGAAAATAACCAGTGGATTTCCTGGGTGACCCCCCCAAAAAATGTCATTAATCAGTTTTAACCATATCAAATTGAAAATCTTCTTGTATGAAAACAGATGGAATTTCTGCAGATTCTTTTGTCCTGGTGAAGGTCAGGATTAGATTGCGCATACATTCTCCTCCTTAACTCTCCATGTCCAAAAGATAGCAGTGTATATGCTGGCATGGAGCATCTTGCTTCTAGAGTATTTGGGCTCTGTTGTTCTCTTCTCACCTTTCACAAATGTAAGGAGCAGTGCCTCTTTCTCTCTCTCTCTCTTAGAATTACTTACTTAATTGTATTATTATTATTTTAATTGGTTATAGGGCATGAACACAAACCGGACAGAGAGAGAGAAAACATAAGAAAACAAGCCACCAGGTCCAAGATGTGAACCACGGTTGGCCACGTGGAAGTCCTTATTCATCACGCCAACTGCTGGCCCCCAGGAGCAGTACATTTCATTGTATAGATCATTTTTACCTCTCCCAGAATTAATCAACATTTTGGCATTGAATGAATTCTTTTTCTTCCCTAAAGCCCACAAATGTTCATCTGGTATTGTGAGCTCAGAAAGCTTTGAGGGATCAGCAGTGTTCCATAAACTGACCCTCTGAAAATAAAGGGGAAAGCTGCTGCTTCCCCAGCCTGCCTGTTCTAAAAGAAAGAAATAGTACTGGGCTTGCAGGTGTTCTTTGTTTGTTTGCTTTTATATGTTTTTTAAAATCCGTGTGAATCAGTGTTTGTAGCAAATTGCAAAAGCAAGTCTGTTAACCCCCACCCCTGTTTTTTATTTCTCTGTGTAGTGTAGATGCTGCACTCAGAGGAGTCCAGAATGTTTTAAATACAAATCCTTGGTAAACCATAAGTCGCTAATGTTGCAGCAGAGCACTTAAAGTCAGAAATACAGGCATTCATATACTCGGTGGTCACAGTACTGGAAAGTGTGAATTTCAAGCTGCTTTTCTGATCAGTTTTTAGGAAAAACCTGATTTAGTGTTCTCAGGTGGTTTTTGCCATAGTGACTTATTCTTTGTATGCCAAGAGTTCAAAATAGTTTGAAAAATATTTAGGTCAATGATGTTTCAAGCAGTATTATTTGACAAAATTCACCACATAACTTTTCCTATACAGAATTTAGTTTTGACTTCGGTTTGCCATCCACTGTGAAGCAAAAGATCTTTATTCTTGTGCTCCTGTCTACTTTACTTGTTAGAAAATAGCTGTTCATGGGAACCAGCAGTTAGCGTAATGGCTATGTCGCTGGACTCCCATGTAGTCGACCGCGGTTCGTGTCCCGGACCCGGTGGCTTAAAACTCACGCCGGGCGCGTGTGCGTGCGTGCCCAAGATCCCGAGAGGAGAATGGAGGAGAAGGGATTGCGG
>NW_006159750.1:5984457-6025047 GCF_000334495.1 Tupaia belangeri chinensis
GTCCCGGACCCGGTAGCTTAAAACTCACGCCGGGCGCGTGTGCGTGCGTGCCCAAGATCCCGAGAGGAGAATGGAGGAGAAGGGATTGCGGCGTGACCATCCCCCCTGGGGGGTGATTTCTCGCTTTCTGTCTCTCTGTCTCTCTCTCTCTGCACGCGCCCTATAGTTAAAAAAAAAAAAAAAAAAAAAACTCCCCAAAAAAAAAAAAAAAAGAAAAGAAAATAGCTGTTCATGGGGGCCGGCAGGTGGCATGGTGTTTAGGGGCACTGGATTCCCGTGACTGCAGTTCGAATCCCCAACCTGGCAGTTTGCTTTCTCGCTTTCCCTTTCTGTCTGTCTGTCTCTCTCTGGTTAAATTAAAAAAAATAAAATAACAACAAATAGAATTAAATAAATAATTCTTTGAGACCAGCAGTTGGCATAATGGCTATGTCATTGGACACCCATGTAGTTGACTACGGTTCAAGTCCTGGACCTGGTGGCTTAAACTCATGCCAGGCGCATGTACTTGTGTGCCCAAGATCCTGAGAAGAGAGTGGAGGAGAAGGGATTGTGGCATGGCCATCCCCCATGGGGGGGCTTTCTGTCTCTCTGTCTCTCTCTCTCTCTGTCTTTCTGGTGAGCGCATGCGCCCTCTAGCAAAAACCTCTCAAATAAATAAATAAATAAATAGGTAGATCTTTAATAATAATTTTTTTAAAAAAAAAAACCTGAAAAATAGGAAAACCCTATGTATTCTGGTTTGGGAGGTAGAGAGGATGGAGATTGAACTGTATTCATTTTGAACAGTAAGTAAATCTTATTTTGAATAGCCCCAGGGAAGTTGCAGTCAACAATTCTCTTCAACCCACTTCCTTTTTAAAGGGGTTTCACATTGTTGGTTTTTTTTTTTTTTAGAGGTTTTTGCTATAGGACGCGTGCACTTGCCAGACAGAGAGAGACAGAGAGATAGAAAGCGAGAAATCATCCCCCAGGGGGGGATGGCCACGCCGCAATCCCTTCTCCTCCATTCTCCTCTCGGGATCTTGGGCACGCACACACACTCGCCCAGCGTGAGTTTTAAGCCACCGGGTCCAGGACACGAACCGCGGTCGACTACATGGGAGTCCAACGACATAGCCATTACGCTAACTGCTAGTCCTAGAGGGGTTTCACATTGTTCTTTGAACCTGAAAATAGGCAGTTTAAGTACAGAATGGATTCTGAAAGGTCCCATTGACCCACTCAAGTTTGGAAACAATATCTGTTACTACATAGTCTCTATTTAATATTAGGCCCTTAAAGCCAGATTTGTCTTATTTAATGTTGCATTTCAGCTGCTTTTCCCTCCTGAACCTTTATTTTATGGGAAGCAGTAGATGGTAACTTAAAAAATTGGTACGATTTCCATTTCATTGACCTGTTGGATATGAGCCTGGGGTTCAGAACACCTACCCTCCTAGACTCAGCCGCTTGTATTGGGAGCTGTTTGTAGTTCTTCTGCTGTCCATGCACCACTCAGCAAGGACCTTCCATGTCCTCTACCTCCAATTAGTTGTCACCTTGCCTTCCCAATGGTGAGCTGGCTCAACGCTGGGATTTACTCATTCAAGCAATGTGAATTTGGTTTTAACTTATAAGATGTAATTGACTTGCAGCCTCACTTAAGCTAGACTTCAGATAAGGAAGGAAGGATTATTCTTATACATCATTAATCTTCTTGATAGACTAAGAAACTACACAGGTGACATTACTTGGTCTGTTTGATTACCTTCCGAAATGCAGAGACTCTTTACTTTTAGAGCTGTCCACTGGTTGCTTACTTTCTGTGTTAAATTTTCCTCACATAGTCATCTGAAGAATACATATTGATTTACCTATTTGTAAGAAATTGTTTCATCTTCTTAAAAGATTTCATCTTCTTAAAAATGAACATTCCAGCATATCTTGCAGTAGGGTTTTCCAGTTTAACTTCTTGTGAGCTTTATTTAAAATTAGTGTTGACTAGGGCCAGCAGGCAGCATGGTGGTTAAGGCATCAGATCCCATGTGGCCAACTCTGCAGTGTGAGTCCTGGACCCAGTGGCCTGAAAACAGGCCAGATGCGTGTACATAAATAATGTGTAAAATAAGGTGTAAAAATCAGCATGCTATGTTTTGAGTAAGAGAAAATAAGGGTATATTTATGTGTGTGTATGTGTGTGCATACACAGACACACACACACACAGTATTTATTTGCTTTTATGTCCCCAAAAAGACATCAAAAGGATATACCAGAAACCAGTGAAAACTGAAGTGGGGAGCAGAGTCATGGGGATCGGAATGAAAAGTGTAACTTCTCTGAGTATACCTCTTAAATTTCTGAGACATGTAAGTGCCATATATATAAAAACATTAAAAAGCGGGTCAGCAAGTGCCGAGGAGGTTAAGGCAGTTGGAGCCCGCATGGATGATTACATGGTTTGAGTGCTGCACCTGGCTGCTTGAAAGACATGTCAGGTGCATTTTTGTGTGTACCAAAAATCCCAAAAGGAGAATGGAGGAGAAGGGGTTGTGGAGTGGCCGTCCCCCTTGGGGATAATTTCTCACCCATCTGTTACTTTTTGGTGAGTGCATGCACCATATAGCAAAGTAAATTAAAATTTTAAAAAAGGAAAAGGGAACCTTAAAATTGCTTATAAATATAAACAAATGGACCCAGTTAAGGTATCAAAAGTAATCTAACCTGATATATCAAATTGATTGCACAATTGCCCAGAAAACAATACTTTAATTATACATCCTTTATGAAATATATTCTAGGGATAAAAAGAACTTCACTGAAATCTTGCCACTTTGCTGAGGAGATTATGGTTAGTAATAATATTAGTCTTGTTTTGAAACTACTGGGTTGTCGGAAAAGTCATGACATTTTTTGTCTACACAAAAATGGTTGTTTTTTGTTTTGTTTTATTTTTAAGTAGTAAAGGGCAAGCGAGAGAGCATTAGTGGTTAAAGCAGCCAGATCCCACATGGCCAACTGTGTGGTTCGAGTCTCAGACCCGGCAGCTTGAAAAACACACCAGGCTATGTGCAAGTAGAGAGGATTGGTCATGCTCCTTGAGAAGTGCCTTCCCTCCCCACCCCCAAGCTCCTCTTCATCTCCATTGAGCACACATGTCCTATAGCAATTTTTTTTTTAGGTAGTAAGTTTGAAATAGAAATATCAGCATGAACTCAGGAATAAAGCCAGATTTGTTTCTCTTTCTACTGAAAGAACCTAGAAGCACTGACACCTCTAATAGTAATTAGCACACTTTGTACCCCAATATTACTTTATAAATATCAAGCTTCTTGGAGAAATGACTGATTTCAGGTCTGGAGCAGAGAAAGAGCGAGAAGTGCCTGGTATACCTTCTGTGTCCAAAAGGAAGAAAGTACTTGAATGGAATCATGTCAAAGGACAGAAGAGTTAGCTTGAAGAGGCTCCATTTGACCAAATTTGTTAACAATATGAGCATTCGATGTACTTAATGTATAATTGGGTGTAACATACTGAATAAGTGAAAATATAAATGATAAGTAAAAAAGGAGAAGAAAACTTCTCCTTAAGAAAGAATGCCAGCCAATACACTGATAAAAACATGATTATTTTGTTTTTTTTCTTAAAGTTTTTGGTAGGGTTTGTGTGCCCAGTGAAGGGAGACAGTGAGAGGGAAAGTGAGAAATCACCCCCCAGGGGGGATGGCCACACCATAATCCCTTTTCCTCCATTCTTCTCTTGGGATTTTGGGGATGCACACACATGTGTGCCTGGCATGATTTTTTTTTTTTACTTTATTTATTTAATTATCTTAATTTGACCAGAGGGACAGAAAGAGAGAGGAAAAACAAGCCACCAAGTTCGGAACTCACTGTCAGCCATGTGGGAGTCCAGCACCCTTAACCACCATGCCACCTGCCTGCCCATGTCTGGCTTGATTTTTAAGCCACCAGGTCTAAAACTCAAACCATAATCATCTACCTTAACCACCACACCACCTGCTAGCCCTCATGATTGATTTTATTAAATTCTCCACCCCAAAATAATTGGTTCGGGCAAGGATTATTAATAGATGGCAAAGTTGGGGCAAACAGGTGGCATAGTGGTTAAGGTGCTGGACTCCCATATGGCCGACAACAGTTCAAGTCCAGGACCTGGAAGCTTGCTTTCTCTCTTTCTCTCTGGTTTAGTAAAATAAAATAAATAAATGTCAAAGAAATTAGGGAATAGGATATTAACATGATGATAAGTACCCCCCACAAATGAACCTTTATTTGCAAAAGAGAAAATGTACCTTCCCAAGACCATCTCACTTTAACCAAGAGTTCAGTGTTAGTGTCATGAATAGACATGATGTCCGATGCCCCCTGATATGATGAAAAGTGAAATATAAGGGACCAGCAGTTAGCGTAATGACTATGTTGCTGAACTCCCATGTAGTCAACCGCAGTTCAAGTCCTGGACCTGATGGCTTATACTCACGCCAGGTGTGTGTGTGTGTGCATGCCCAAGATCCCCAGAGGAGAATGGAGGAGAAGGGATTGCATTATGGCCATCCTCCCTGGGGGGCGATTTCTCGCTTTCTGTCTCTCTGTCTCTCTGGCAAGCGCATGTGCCCTGTAGCAAAAACCTCTTCCCCTCCCCAAAAAAAGGTGAAATATACTACATCTTACATGAAATGTTGTCAAAATTTTAACCTTTTTCTAATCAAATTTCAGAACTGAACTTCCAGCTTATAGGAAGGAAACACTTTGCAAAATTCAGAATACAGGATATTTTGTAAGACAATTGGCCTGAAGAAAAAAAAAAGAAAAAGAAAAGTCAGTATCACAAATGGTAGGCCAGGGGAAACTGAGGGACTGGTCTATGGGGTTGGGAAAGTCATGACACATTTTTACATAGAAAAACAGGAAAAAAAGATCATGACTTTCCCGACAACCTAGTAGATTAACAGGGGTTAAAGACACCTGAAGAGCAAATGAATTTATAAGAACCTTGATTCTATCCTGGTTGGAAAATGGGAGAAGGGAGGCTTTTGGGTCCACATATAAACTATACAAAGCTATATAAAATCAGATAAACTATTCTTGAGAAAACTGGGAAGGTTTGAGTATAGTTTGGATATCTGAAGATAGAGAATTATTGCTAATATTCTTAAATGTAATAATATTGTGATTCTGTAGCATCCTATCCTTTTTCTTAGAAGATATATTCTGAAGAAATATATTGGCCAATTTTATATTTGCAACCTCCCCCCCTTTTTTTTCAAGACCATGTGAAAATGTGTGTGTGTGCGCATGTGCGCGCTGCTGTGCATATTGGAAAAAACCCGATATGGAAAGTAGAGCAGTTCATTCTTCATGGAGAGTATACACGTGTTCACTTATTATTTATAGTTTTTATATGTTTATTTATTTTGGAAAAATAAATAGTACAGCAGTGGCACTGGCAGGGTAAGAGGAGACTCTTAGTGGTGTCTCACTTGAAGTAGAAGGTATGTTTCAGGGACCAAGATTTCTTCAGTCACCAGTACTAATACATATTTATATATTTATTTTTCATTTTTGCTATAGGGAGCGTGGACTTACCAGAGAGAGAAAGATATAGAGAAAGTGAGAAATCTACCACCACCACCCCCGCCCCGTGGATGGCCATGCCACACTCCCTTCTCTTCCAGTTTCCTCTAGAGATTTTTGGACACACACACACACACACACACACACACACACGGCTGGTGTGACTCTTAAGTCGCGGGGTCCAGAACTCAAATCACACAGCCAGCCATGTAGGATCTAACACCTTAACCTCCATGCCACTTGCTGCCTGCCCCCTTTATAAGTTTTGCTATAGAGTGTGTGCACTCACAGGAGAGAGACGGGAGTAGGATGAGAAGTCACCCCATCAGGGGAGATGGCCACAGCACAATCCCGCCTACTCCATTCTGCTCTCGGGATTTGGGGAAGGCATGCACATACATGTGCCCGGCATATTTTTCAAGCCACCAAATCCAGGATTCAAGCCATGTAGTCAGCCATGTAGGATCCAGTCACCTTAACCACCATGCCACTAGCTAGCCCCCCATTTTTTTTTTTAACCTAGAGTTGATGATCATTTAATGTAAGGAGAAAAACAGGGACGATTGGCGTGTTCTTCTGTAATAGTGGTAGTGGGATTGTGGATGAGGAAAGTGTGGACTGGTCAAGCACCTGAACACTTAGAAAGCTAAATAGGCCTTGTAACAGTTCGGATATGTGTTGCATCATATTTTAAATGTGGGATTCAAAAGATTATAAATCCCTTTCCTGTTCTACTTATTGCCATTGTTTTATAAGTTTTTTGGCATAATGCATGTGCACTCACCAGAGAGAGACAGGGCACTTGAGAATCACCTCCAGGGAGGATTGCCACAACATAGTCCCCTCTCCATTCTCCTGGAATTTTTGGACATGCACACACCCATGCCTGGCATGATTTTCAAGCTGCCAACTCCAGGACCTTAGCCACCATGCAGCCTGCTGACTTTGCCATTTTTTAACCTCTTTGCTGCTGGTTAGCTGTTGAAGGCTTAGATCACCCGCCTGGAGCACTTTAGGAAATAATAGAAAGCCAATCAGTGTTTTTACCATATGAAGAGAGGAGAGTAGTAGCTGGTAAGAGTAAAACTGCTTTTTGGCAGAGGTTTTCAGGCTCCAGGATCCTCACGTTTTATGTGACTCAGCAGCATGGGTCTTGGTATTGCTTCATTCATTCCCCCCATCAGTATGACAAAAGATCAAGCTGAGTTCCATTTTGAAAGGAGTATTTCCTCTGACTGGAATTGGATTCTAGCAGTGTATGTGTTATATCCTGTTACCTCGACCCAGAGCCGGGTAGAGTGGGGGAGGGAGATATGTGCTGACATTAGTCAGCCGTTCACCTCCTCCCTCTCAGAAACTCAGGCCCCATCTGGGGAGACTGAGAACTTAAGAAACTTGAGACAGGGAAGGAGGGCACTGAGCAACCAAAGCCTGCTGAGTCTCAGAAGTCTAGTTTCTGCACTAAGGAATGGAAGAAGTGACTGAAGAGAGCTGTGGATTTGACTCTGGCCTGAGATAGAGTCCCTTGAGATAAGTTGTTTTCTGGTGGGTGTGTCCAAAGGCAACGTGTTGGGAAGGGGATGCCCTTCTTTGGGAACTTCTTTGACCTAAATGAAGTGGAAGATATTCAGACTTTACTTCTTATACCAAGAAGTCGGTGTTTGTTGATAACTGGGTTTGTGGAGGGTTTTTTTTCCCTTTCTTTTTTTGATTCACTGAAATGGGAATCAGACTAACCACTGGTTAGTATCAAGAAAAGATGCTGGATCTGTTTAGGCTGACATTCCCCTTCCTTTCCTCTGAAAAGGGAGTGGTGAGAGTAGAATCTGTACAAGAAAGAGTAAATTAGCCTGAAGACGTGTGAAAGAGGGATTAGAAAAGACATAGATAGGAACCCTGGAAGGTGTTTTAGCACATTGCTTAGTAATTGACCTCGTTAACATTTCTAGCTTCTGATAGTCACTTTTATTGCTCAGTTGCTAAGTGTTAGCTAAGAAATAGGCTGTCTGTAATATACACAATATGCTAGAGGAGACAGTGGAACAGAATATTTAAATTAAAGACTGTCTCAGAAAATCACTAGTGTTTCAGAAGAGGGTTCCTAGCCCATCAAGTAACTCAGCAGAAAGAATGATCCTTCTACCCAGTTCTAAGTTGTACTTTCTTAATGATTTGTTTTCCTAGCAATTGCTGTTTACCGTTGAGTGTAGTTCTTTACCCTTAGGAGGAAACCTTTCTCAAGAAATTACAAGTTGTTAGATAGGCATGTGAAATACCAAGTTTAATAAGATGTCTAGGCTCTGGTTTTTGGAGGCCTAAGGTAAACAGTATCTAGATAAGTCTGTGAAGACTTCCGTGTCATCTAGCGTGTGCCTAAAGGAGCAATGAAATTCCATGGCACGGTAGTTTGCATTATCATGACACTGGATCATAACACATTACAAGTTTAAGAATCGTATTTCTTGGGGGATCAGCAGTTAGTGTAATGGCTATGTCACTGGACTCCCATGTAGTCAACCGCGGTTTGAGTCCCGGACCCGGTGGCTTAAACTCATGCCAGGCGCGTGTGCATGCATGCCCAAGATCCCAAGAGGAAAGTGGAGGAGAAGGAATTGCGGCGTGGCCGTGCCCCCTGGGGGATAATTTCTCGCTTTCTATCTCTCTGTCTCTGTCTTTCTGGCGAGCACACGCGCCCAATAAGAAAAAAAAAAAAAAACTCTTAAAAAAAAAAGAATCATATTTCTTTGCATAACTCCTTTCCTGGACTACCACTAGGTACTTAGTTTGTACAAAGAAAATGTGTTGGTAGGAAGAATATAATGTACCATGATTATTATCCTAGTCACTGTCCCTTGGTCGTTGTGTCATACTTGAATTCTGGTGGCTTTTAAGTATTTTTTCAAATAATTATTTATTTACTTATTTATTTATTATTTTTTAATTTGAGAGAGAAAAGCAAAGTGAGACAGCAAGCTGCCAGGTCTGGTACTCAAACCATGGTCAGCCATGTGTGAGAGTCCAGTGCCTTGACCGCCACACGACCTGCTGATCCCTCTACTGGCTTTTAATTCTCTCTGATTTGGGAGCTAGAAGGCAAAATTGGGTGGGACCTGGAAAGGAGTGTAGCTGGGTTCTTTAACCTCTGAGTATATAGTCCATGTGTTTGTGAAGTACACTTAGCTTCTAATGGTAAAAAATATATATATTGGTTAGGATCAATTAAATGAGTAATACAAAACAGTATTTCTTCTCAAGTCATACAACTGTGTTCCCTTTTTCTTTGTAAATTCTATACAATTATTTCAGCTCGTTCCCACCAAATGTACCACAAGGTGCATGTACCATACCCCAGATTTACCCAGTGAAGCTTTGCTTTACAATTCTCATCATCACATGAAAGAAAGCTAATCATCCTGCCTACTAAGCTATTTGAAGAGGTACTTTAAAATAGCATGTCAGACTGGACTGATATGTGATTGGATTTTTAAAGACACAGCAAGTATACTTCTGTATTTGGTTGTGCTATTTGAAGAATGGGTCAATCTGACCTTCTGCTCTTTCTCAGATGTACTGTTAGTTCAGGAATGGAACACTGGTGTGCTTGTTCCATGTGGGTAATGCTGTTTAACAAAATAGTTCTTCAACCTAAGACTTTCTGACATTAAGATACTTTTTGAACTTCAAAATACTTTATCTCCTTTTCCCTTCCCCACTTCCCCTTTACACGCTATATTTAGATTTAGTATTCCTTGTAGATCTAGATTTGAAAAACACTAAAGCATGCCAATCAAGATTTAATGATTTGAGGGGCTAGCAGGTGGGATGATGGTTAAGATGCTGAACTCCCACATGGCTGACTGCAGTTTGAGTCCCAGACCTGGTGGCTTGTTTTCTCTCCCCCTCCCTCTCTCTCAGTCTCTCAGTGCATTAAAAATAACAATAAGCATGGGACCAGCAGTTAGCATAATGGCTATGTGGCAAAAACCTCTCCAAAATAATAATAATAATAAGCAAAATTAAATAATTATTTTTTTAAAAGATTTCATGATTGAAAGAAAACACAATAGGAAATGATATAAACAGAACAACTTTGCAGTTTTTTTATTTCCTTTTTTTACCCAGATTATCATACTTGGTTTAAATGCTGTGAGTCCACCAGCCCAATCAAAAGGCTGTTATTGAGGTCTGGTTTCACTGTAGAGAAAACTTCTGACATCCCAAAGTTGCTTTTAGCAGTAGCGTTTTTATTTACAATGTGAAAGTGAACAACACTCTAGGAGGTGCTTCACCAAGGGGAAACAGAGCTGCCAGCTGTGAAGAAAACCAGTGGAGCTAGCAGGCCTGGAAGAAACTGTCAGAGCAGGTGCAGTCCCTAGTAGCAGTTGTGATCCAGGTCACTTCAGCATGTAGTTTGGGGTGGGGGAGAAGACAAGGTCATCATGCGTCTCTGTATTGCTGGACCACTTTGTAAGCGATGAGACTATCAAAGAGCTACAAGAATAGGCAACTGCCTGTCCATGTCATGGCTTGAGTTATCAAGCCCACTTCAAATGTAGACCATATTCATGTTTTGAGAGATGACAGACAAAGGGCACTGTACTGATTAGTAAGTGGCTTGCAATCTAGCGTTTTTAGGTAGAGAAGATTTTACTAAGCTTTTAGGATACTGATGAGCTTTGTTAATATAAGTAGAGATTATGGCTGTTAATTCAATTCTTAGGTTGCTAAAGAAATGAATTTCTTTCTTGCCACAGCCACCTCTCTTGTTTTTTTAATCTAAAAAACTAAATGTTATTGCAGTTCCTTCCTCCACCCTCACCCCCAACGTAGCTAGTGTCTGGGAACATGCCCAGAACCTTTAGAAAAAAGATGAGCAGGGGAGGGAATCATAACAGCTATGAAGGGAGAGGCAGCTTCCGAGTAGGCTGCCCACGCCAGCAGCAGGGAAGCTGGTAGAGGAAGGGCTGCTGCTCAAGTGTGTTATAAGGCAGTGGTGGTCTCTTAACTGGGTTTTTTTTTTTTCACCACCAAAATGTGTGCATATTTGGTTGAAAGTTACCTGAATTAACTTCTGCAGTAAAACTGGCTTTGCTGATTGGGGAAGTCATGTGAACATATCATGGGAAACCTTAGGCAGAAGGGCAGATGATCTATGGCCACCTCAGTGAGTTGTTTTTGTTGTTTGTTTTTTGTATTTTTTTAAGGCAGTTGTGCTTTTGATATTTAAGCTATTTTCAAATTACAATTTTAGAACCTAAATTTTAAAAGCTGCTGCTTTGGATGGTACCAAGTACTTGTTAACGTCTGGTGCAGTATGTGTAGTTTAACTTGAGTTTTTGTTATTTATGTATTTATCTCTTAAGCTTGATGGATTTGGTCTTACAGAAGAAATGATTTTTCTTTATTTATGATAAGCATGTGCACGGGAAAGAAAGAAGTACCCTCCACAGGGTCTGGTCACACTGCAGTCCCTTTCCTCCGGTCATCCAGCCCACTGGATCTTGGCCACTTGTGCCCATGCCCAGTGTGTTTCAAGCTGACCAGACCAGGGATTTGGCCTACAGTCACCGTGTGGAATCTGACTTTTCTTGAACGGTACATTACTGGCACACCATGAAGCCAGCCCAGAAGACAGGGTTTTAAAAGGTTCACTTGCTCTATAGATACTTCTTAAATACCTTCTTACATGTATAAGATTCTGGGATAGATGCCAGGATATGTAACTCTTTCCTGTCTGTGCCTTTTGGATCTGTTCATAGAATTAATAAAACAGGCTGTGGACTTTGCCCCATCTAAATTCACAGAGAAGGGGGAGGGGGAGAAATACCTATCCAGTTGTTGAACTAAGGTTGTTTTGTTTTGTTTTAGGTTTTTGTCATAAGGCATGTGTGCTCTCCAGAGAGGAGAGATACAGAGAACAGGAAAGTGAGAAATCACCCCACAGGGGTGATGGCCATGCGCAGTCCCTTCTCATCCCTTCTCCTCAGGATTTTGGGCATGCACTCACATGTGCCCAGTATGATTTTCAAGCAACCAGGTCCAGGACTTAAACTGTGGTGAGCTATATGGGAGTCTAGCACCTTAGCTACCATGCCACCTGCTTGCCCCTGAACTCAGGTTTATTTGCTTTTTGAGTTATTTATTTAATTTTATGGGGTTTTTTGTTTGTTTTTTGTTTGTTTGTTTGTTTTTGTTTTAAAATTTCACCCAAGAGAAACAGAAAGAGAGGGAAAATGAGAAAGCAGGCCACGAGGTTTGGACCTCAGCTGGCCATGTGGGAGTCCAGTGTCTTAACTACCATGCCACCTGCTGGCCCCAAACCAAGTCTTTTAAATAGAAGCATACCGGGTTGTTCTCTGCTTTCATTCTTGGTACAAACCATGCTAGACAAAAAGTTGAAAGCTCAAACCTTTGTTCCCTTGATTACTGCATCATTGTCTGTGGAGTCCTACTTAGTGTTTGATTTGGTCATATTAGCTATGTATGGGCTGTCCACTCACAGCTCATTCTTACACTGCAAACTGTGCCATCCTAGCTGGGAGGTACATGGGACAGAGGAGGGGAAGATTTTGCAGCTATTACTAATGAGTGGTTTACTGTTTGGGTCTTTAAAATTATTTTAACCACGGGGACCAGCAGTTGGCATAATAGCTATGTTGCTGGATTCCTATGTAGTCGACCACGGTTCAAATCCCAGACCCAGTGACTTAAACTCACTCCAGGTGCATATGTATGCGTGCCCAAGATCCCGAGAGGAGAATGGAGGAGAAGTGATTGCCGCGTGGCCATCCCCCCTGGGTTGATTTCTCGCTTTGTCTCTCTGCCTCTCACTGTTTTTCTGGCGAGCACACACGCCCTATAGCAAAAACTTCTCCAAAAAAAAAAATGATTGTAACCATGTTGCTAGCATTATGCAGAGATTTTGATCTATAATAGTTTACATATCCAGAAATATTTTCTAAATACTTGAGTTAGTGGATTCTCCATGGGAACCTTTTAGATTTAAATTGTGAGGAGAATCTCAGTTCAGATTCTCAGACTATCCTGTTTATTTTAGGAAGGTGCAATTTATTTTATATTTTGAAAAAATGATTTATAAGAATATAAACAGGAATGCAAGAGGAAAGCTTAAGCCATGTAAAAGAAGTGTTTTCTACACTTTAGCAACATCCATTAATTTGTATCTAACATTAATTACAAGCTCTTTCCTATTTTTTAAAGCCAGTCTTCAAGTACCCTTCAGTGTGGTTTATTTCATTTAAGGAAGTTTTTAATACATAGTTTACCAAGTCATTATCTTCTCTTTCCTTCAAATTAGTCCTGGGTTGGCTCCATGGCCTTTTGGTTAAAGGGATTAGATCCCACATGACCAACAGCGGTTTGAATTCCAGCCCTGGCAGCTTGAAAAATATGCCAGACACGTGTGCCTGCATGCCCCAAATCCCAGCAGGATGGAGAAATGGAGGAGAAGGGATTGCTGTGTGATCATGTCCCATAGGAGGGTGTTTGCTCCCTCTGTCTCTCTGGCCTTACAAACTAAAAGTCCTAATTAGTATTTACTGTGGTATATGTGTTTCTTTCATTTTAATGTTTCTCTCCCACCAGTATACTCTGGCATTTTCCTTTTTTTTTTGGAGAGGTTTTTTGCTATAGGGCGTGTGCGCTCGCCAAATAGACAGAGACAGAGAGATAGAAGCGAGAAATCACCCCCTAGTGGGGATGGCCACGCCACCATCCCTTCTCCTCCATTCTGCTCTCGGGCACGCACGCACACGCGCCCAGCGTGAGTTTTAAGCCACTGGGTCCAGGACGCGAACGGCGGGCGACTACGCGGGAGGCCAGGAAAAAAGCCATTACACTAACTGCTGGTCCCTGGCGTTTTCCATTTTTACTCGATATAGGTGATTATGGGGATACTGCATTGGCTTTGTGAAGTATGAACATGTGGCTGGGCTCCAAGTATTGGCATCCTAATGCCCATCACCATTTCTAGGCATCTCTTAATTCATAATTCTTTTGAAGAGCAAGACCATTGCCAACTTCAGGATAAAAATTTGCAACAGGAGAATATTATGTCCTACTGAAACAATTAGGAAGACTGTAACCGGCATTTGGGGAAAAGTAAGAAGATCAGCCCCGCCCTCCATCATTTCTGGTGATAAGAGTTGCTAGCTTAATAGAAACCACATGATAATGTTGGCTTTTAGGGAAGATAAGATGTGGCCTTAAAAATGGAACATTTTATGGAATTCCTTTTTTAAGTTTTCAACTTTTTGTCTTTTATAGCAAATCCAGTTTGCTGATGACATGCAGGAGTTCACCAAATTCCCCACCAAGACTGGCCGAAGATCTTTGTCTCGCTCCATCTCTCAGTCCTCCACTGACAGCTACAGTTCAGGTAGGTGCGAACTTGTCCTCTCTGATCTCTTTCCTGTTCACTACACAGTGATCTCCACTTATCTAGAATCTAAAAATACCTCATGTCAGGACTATCTATTTTGTGCTGAAAGCTTAATTAATTAGTGGTTGAGCAATGGGAATGTTCCCAGCCAGGCTTGAGGCTGAGACACTTTTCTCATCTCAAGACTTTCTTCCTGTCTCTCTGTGTGGTCTGTGGTCAGTGCCCAGTTGATAGTACTGGGCTAGTTCCCATTTCCTCATTTATTCACCCACATTTCAGAGGAAAGGAATCAATACTATTTTGGCTGATGGTACTGGACTTGTAAAAGAATTGTAAATTGAAGGATAATTTCTTTGTATAAAATAGACCTTTCCACCTATCTTTTTCATTCTTGTCCTGAAGACCACTTGAATTGTAACAATAAAAATTAGTATTTTGGTGCCTTTTATTAATTAGGTTACCCTTCATGTTTAAGTGGGTAACCCCCCATGTTAACCTCTGAAATGGGAAAAAGAAAGAGTCAAGCCACTGTAGCGTGACTTCAGTTCTGTTTCTTTTTTCTTTTCTTTTCGTTTTTAAGTTTATAACAGGGCAAGTTCACTTGCAAGAGAGAGAGGGAAAGTGAGAAAACACCCCCTCCTCAGGGGAGATGGCCATGTCCCAGTCCCCTTTTCTTTTGGGATTTGGGGCATGCACATACATGCATCTGGCTTTCTCAAACCGCTGGGTCAGGGACTTGAACCAGTTGACCATGTGGAATCCAGCCACCTTAACCACCACACTACCAGCTGACCTCAGCTCTACTTCTTTATAGTTTCCCTTTCTATCTTGGCCCCTCCTAGTTTAGTCCTCTCTAAGTAAAATATTTTTCTGATTTGAATTCAGTGCCCTTCCCAACTATAGAGGTGGGTATTAGAAAATTAAAGTGGAAAAGGAAATAGAATCTTAGAGATTGAACTCTGGAGGAAACATTGGGGGCATCTCAACCAACCCCCTCATTGTTCAACTGAAGAATCATTGTTAAAAGATTAAGAGGGTTGCCCAAGATTATAGATACTATTAATAAAAAATATTTATACCAAAAGCCACTCATTGTCCTTTACCAGAATATCCCTTATGTTGTATGAGGTATAAGGAATGTAAAAAAGCAAATAATTAAAAAAAAAAAAAAAAAAAAATGAGTGCCAAAGATCCTGAGAGGAGAATGGAGGAGAAGGGATTGCAGCATAGCCATCCCCCCTGGGGAGTAATTTCTTGCTTTCTGTCTCTGTCTCTCTCTGTCTTTTCAGCGAGTACACGCGCCCTATAGCAAAAACCTCTCAAAAAAAGAAAAAACAAAAAAAAAAAAAAAAAAAAAAAAAAAACCACAAACCCTATCTCTGCCTGTGCCACTGATAAACCAGTACAGACAAGGTGGAGAGACAAAAGCAAATGGTGGTATATATGAAATAAATGAATATATGGATTCACTGTTGGCATAGTAAGCAAAGGAAAAAACCAGTTCTGTATGTAATAGCTATCATAAATAAAAAGGTACCATGGTAGATAAAAAAGGTGGTGGGTGACAAGCAGGCTAATGACAGCTAAGAAGGAAGGGGAAATTTTTGAAGGAGAAGAAAACTGCAATAAGTGAAGAAGGTTTTAAAGAAGTCTTCAAGGACCTTGATGGCCATGTTATAGAAACTGATTAGAACGTTTATAAGAGGTTAGTGACATAGTTAAATTGTCATAGTGGGGAAGATAACCTTTAGTAGTATTTGTGTTAGTTGGACAGAAGGAGGACCTATATATAGAAGTCAGTGAGAGAGACCTGATGCCCTGGCAGAAAGAAGGATGAGGAAATACTTGACTGAGAGAGGAAAGAGGAATCTGGGAGGTAAGGAGCAATTGTTACATATCCTCGTGCATATCTGTCTGAGGGATTGAAAGATATTTTTAGCTTTTATGTAAAGCTATTTTTTTTTTCTTGCTACAGTGACGCATGTGCTCACCAGAGAGAGACAGACAGAGGGGGAGAGAGAGGGCAAGAGAGAAATCACCTCCCAAGGGGATGGCCACACTGCAGTCCCTTCTCCATTCTCTTTTCAGGATCTTGAGCATACACATACGTGTTCCTAGCATATTTTCCAAGCTGCTGGGTCCAAGGCTTGAACTTTGTTGTTGGCCATTTGGGATCAGTGCCTTAACCTCCACACTACCTGCCGACCTATAAGGCTGCTTTTTAAAGTTGATCATCTTGACAAACTTTCCAGAACTGGCAAGAGAATCAGAACTGCTTGTCTTTTGTGTCATTTCTCTGAGCACAACCTAGTGTAAACCCCTTGTAACGTGGTCTTAGCACTGCCATCTCTATCAGTGGTTCTCTGACCAGCAGTGTTAGCAATATCTTGGGACCCTGTTAGAAATACTAATCCTTGGATTCCCGGAGAACTACCAAATGGGAAACTCTGACTGTGGGTTCTGAGCAATCCGTTTTAACAAACATTCCATGTGGTTCCGATAGATGCTTTTCATGCTAAGTTTGAGAACCAGTGATCTGTAAAATTAGCATTCCTTATCTGTCCTAAATTATTTTTCCAGTTTTGCCAAATCTGATTCCAGTCCAAATGGGATCAAGTACCTCTGTTTTCTGAGATCGTGGCAGCTGGTACAGGATTAGGATCAGTGGCTCCTTATCACTAATGACACAGCATCACTGGGGGGTAAAAGAGCCACAGCAGTCTCATTCATACCATCTATTAGACCCTTGAGAAGTAGAACCAAGAGTGATGTAAAATGTAGCTCCAATTAAGAGTATTCGCTTAACTTAAATGAGAGTCCCTTGGGGGGGCTGTACTCTGTGGAGTTGGGGCCATTGAGGTTTTGCTATCCTCTTTTCTTTTTTACCTGTCTCTAGCTGCGTCCTACACGGATAGCTCTGATGATGAGGTCTCTCCTCGAGAGAAGCAGCAAACCAACTCCAAGGGCAGCAGCAATTTCTGTGTGAAGAACATCAAGCAGGCAGAATTTGGACGCCGGGAGATTGAGATTGCAGAGCAAGGTAAAGAAAGGGAGTGGGGTACGAGCAGATGGCGTAATGGTTATGTCACTGAACTCTCCCACGTAGTCAACCACGGTTTGAGTTCCGGACCCGGTGGCTTAAAACTCATGCTGGGCACGCATGTATGCCCAAGATCCCAGGAAGAGAATGGAGGAGAAGGGATTGTGGCATGGCCATTCTTCCAAGGGGGTGATTTCTCACTTTCTGTCTCTCTCTCTCTTTCTGGTGAGTGCCCTATAACAAAAATCTCTCTTAAAAAAAAGAAGAAGAAGAAAAGGAGTGGGGAAAGACCGGAAGTAGCAACCCTCTTGCCGGTCATCAGGATCCACAAACCACTTAAGGCTTAAAAGCTAACTCGAAGGTGTCCTAGGAAAGGATAGTCTCCTGGACTTTTGGATAAACAGTTTGTCTTGACAAACAACAGTAGAACTTGAATGTCAGTATTCTTGTTCTTCCTCTTTCTGTTCTCATCATGTGGTGACTCCACACAGAGTAGTTTGTTTTTCTCTCTTGTGACACCACCCTCAAATATCCACCCCAGTCCTAGTAAGGTCTCTTTACCATTGTTTTCACGTTGAAGGCATGTTCTATACTGAGAAGTCAAGAAGCAGAGAAAAGTAGAGGAGTAGAAAAACCAGACAGATTTACAGGATAGGGTAAGGCAGCATAGGAAAACAGAAGCAAGTGGCCTCTGCTGCGGGTTCGTCTTTTCTTTCTGGTCTCACGATTAGGCAATGCTCTAACTTCTTCTCTCTTCCCTAATGAATGACAAAGCTCACCCTCTATTTTGATCAGGGCTGAGAATTTACTTCATTCTCTGCTTAGTCCTCTGCACCCTCTCCATAAAGCTGAAGCAGTAGAGGAAAAAAGAAATTTTGAGTGGTTGTGTGACTAGTCTCCACCGTTACTCTGCTATTGAAGCTGCCAGTCATTGTGGAAATATGCTTACAGGTTTTCTTCCTCATCTCACCATATTTCAACAGATCCAGACCGGCCCTAGATGTTGGGGCAGAAAATGATGATATTGCTAGTGCAGACCTAGCTCAAATCCTCTGTTCTTTCACAGACATGTCTGCTCTGATTTCACTCAGGAAACGTGCTCAGGGGGAGAAGCCCTTGGCTGGTGCTAAAATAGTGGGCTGTACACACATCACGGCCCAGACAGCGGTGAGTTTATTGGAACTAAGGAGAGAGTCTTCTGGTAAGGGAAAGAAACAGATATTCCCTGTGATTTGCTTTTCCTTCCCTACCTAGCCAACCAGTAGGTGAGAGCTCCCTGTTATGTAAAAATGGAGTTTTCTACTTTCGTTTATACAAGTAAACCCTCTTTTAACAGTCCTCACTTAGGAAGAACTACATTTGCCAAAATGTGATGGTTATAAAAATATATCAAGACCATATCTTTTGGGTACAGTTAGGTACCAGTACACCGAGCTGGAATATATCCTTCTGTGACTTCCCACTGTGGCACCTGTTGCTGCAGAGTTATGGGCGTTGTAGTCTTACCGAAGTGTTTTTCTCACTCTTGGGTGACCCTCCTCTCCCTCACCCTGTCTTCTTGCTTGTCCACACAGGTGTTGATTGAGACACTCTGTGCCCTGGGGGCTCAGTGCCGCTGGTCTGCTTGCAATATCTACTCAACTCAGAACGAAGTGGCTGCAGCGTTGGCTGAGGCTGGTAAGTTCAGTTGTTTCCCACCAATTTTGCCTCAAAATAATCATCTAAGCATAACTTACGTATCAAAGTTGTCATTACATTGTACCATATGCCTAGGAGCCACAACATTTTGGGAATTATAAAAAATATCAACAGGAAGAAAATGGATAAGGAAGTTAAGATCTGCATCCATGGTGGAATATTATATAGTCACCAAAAATTATCTTTGGAAAGAATCTGATACCTAGCCTTAAAGTTAAATGAATGAGGAAGAATTTTGAACTATATGGTTATATATATGTGAGTTTGGCTGGTCTCATTTTGCCAAATGTTTTGAGAGAAAATATAAGAAGTACCTTTTATGCTGATAGTTCAGGATGTTGCTCAGAAAATATATGGACTACTAGTGAGTTTAATAAACAAAATAATCTAATTGTTCAAAAAATTATATAATGTTTCTTTAAGGAGTTCCCACCTTCCTAGATCCTCAGAAAGCAGCTTTATAATTTTTTAAAATGATTTATTCTTTTCTCATAAGTGTTTATTGCAGAAAATTTAGGAAGTTCCAAAAAAACTACATTCCCACTACACAGAGGTAATATTTGTCAGATTTTTTTCTTTTATTTTTCAGTGATGAAATACATCTTAGTAAGTTTACAGTCTTAAAACCTAAATAAAACATTTTTAGAAGTAGTTTTCCACATCACTGAAAACTCTGACAGCATCATTTATAATACTCAGTCATATGGCCATGTGGTTTTACCTTACTATTTTCCTCATGTTGAACATTCAGGTTGTTTCAAGATGTTTGCTGAGAGGAGAAGGCGGCTCTGGAATTAAGCAGCAGCTTGACAACTCAAGATGTTTGCTAGTATAAACAGTGCTGCAGGGAACAACTGCGTATTGGTCCCCACTTCACTTTGTCTCCTTAGGGTAGAGTTCTAAGTATAATTGGTCCAAACAATAATGTTTTTAGGTTCCGACACACTTTTATAAGCCAAAAAACCCTTGATTTCTTAACCAAAGTAATTGCTCAATTAAAAGTACTCCTTCAACTTTCTATTCTCCCTATGTTTTTTACTTTCCATAATAGTTTTGCCTATTTCTCTTCACATGGATCTCAGAAAGTAATACTGGTATAGGACACTCCTGAAGGAGGACCAGCTGATTGATCTCTGTGTCTACAGGAGTTGCAGTGTTTGCTTGGAAGGGCGAGTCTGAAGATGACTTCTGGTGGTGTATTGACCGTTGTGTGAACATGGATGGGTGGCAGGCCAACATGGTAATAATGCATGTCTGTCCTGCACTTTGACAATAGATTTATTTCCTTTTTTTTCCCTCAAAGCATGGTTCCCATTAAATATGTTTTGGATGTTTGGTCATATGCACTGACTTTGTTGCTAAAATGTTCAAATTGATACTTACTCAGAATGGGTCTGAGTACTGAATGGAAAGGTGGGGGAAGGGTAAGACTAGCTGAACACATGTGGCTCAAACACTGCAGAACTAAAAATAAAAGGAAATAATGTAGTACCTCTATGGAGTAGGAGTCTGGTTTCTTTCCTTCATGCCCTAGCTCTCCTTTTGCATTCAAAGGGGCTGTGTGTTTTAAGACTAGACTAAAATCGAGTCTGTGATTAGTCTAAACTCCTCACTGTAGCCTAGAACAAACCTAGGAATCCTTTTAACCATTTTATACCAACAAATTTGACCATATGTCCACTAAGCCTGCTCTAAGGAGCGCTCTTTCAAAACATACAGGGCTCTCTAACTAGTGCAGAAAGTGGGTTCAAAGTTCCCCCCAGCTCTAGCAGCCTGAATGCCCATAGAAGTCTTCTGGCTGTTCTGTAGATCCTGGATGATGGGGGAGACTTAACCCACTGGGTTTATAAGAAGTATCCAAACGTGTTTAAGAAGATCCGAGGCATTGTGGAAGAGAGCGTGACTGGTGTTCACAGGTAACAGATTCTGGAGTAGCTGCCCCTTGTGTCCTTGCCTCAGCACATTTCTCTGGTTTCTGTAGGCTTTAGGGCTTGTTTCAGACTGGTAGTAACTAAGTGGGAGCATCTTCTCTAGATACAACTTCAGAGTCTACTTCTGAAAGATTGAGGAGACACTGGAAGGAAGTTATTTCAGGCTCTAGTTCACACATCTTTCTCTCCCATTTACTCCACTGAGTGATTCTCAGCTAGTGTTTTGCAGGGGGTGGGTAGGAAGTGAATGTCTTTCGAAAAACTGTATTCAATATTGTATTATACCTTTATATTTGAAATATGAAAAAAATCCTATTGCAAAATTACACAGTATTCACACCACAAAAAGTAAATCTGGGCAAACTATTCACGACTTGTCAGAATACCTAAAAGATACCTGGAAGAGTGTTCCTCAGTTGGGGGCACGTGGCACATGTCTGCGTGCATACACACAGGGAGTCATACCAGAAGCATTGAAATCTTTGTCAATCAAAAGGCATGGGTTTTTAAAGATTAAGAAATGCTGGTCTAAGAAAATAATGTCCCCTTTATGGAAGAGAAGTGAATTTCTTCAAGCGAAAGAGTTGGTTTTATTCTTTTTTAAAAAGGGGTGGGGGGGGGCATTGTGGCGAGAAGAAAACAAAAAGAGGTGAGGAGAGATGACAAGGAAATACTCGTGCTTACTAATAGCCTTGGGCAAGAGGCAAGACTGGGGAGGGCAGCATGGAACTTGAAGAGAATTAGGCAGATTTTGCCACCCATTATGTTTTATCATCTGACTTGGTTTTTGTTGTTTTTGTGACCTCTTCTCCCTTTAGGCTTTATCAGCTCTCCAAAGCTGGGAAGCTCTGTGTTCCAGCCATGAACGTCAACGATTCTGTTACCAAACAGAAGTTTGATAACTTGTACTGCTGCCGGGAATCCATTTTGGATGGGTAGGTTGAAGTGTATATATCTTCAAACTTCAGAGGAGTAGGGTTGGGTTGGGTTGTGGTGTTAGTCTGGTTATCGCTCTAGTTTTGTCCCCTGGTCTTCCTTTGGCTTTAAAAGTTTGTGAGAGGAGCCTGTTTCACACTGAGCTCAGCCAGTTTCCATCTGAAAGTTCTTACAGACTTTGCCCCATACTTTTTCACTTTGTGCAAAGGGACTGAGTTTGAACCAGTAATGTTTGAGTTGAGCCCTTGTCTGTTTCCACAGCCTGAAGAGGACCACAGATGTGATGTTTGGTGGGAAACAAGTGGTGGTGTGTGGCTATGGTGAGGTAAACAGCTGGGCCTCAGAGTCTGCCTTTTTTCATAGACTTACTAGAAACGCTGGGTGTCAGTCTAGAGTCACTGGTGCAGGGTTTAAAATACGTTTTTAAATAATGTTTCTCAAAACAATAGCATAAGTCTTTTATTCATACCTAGAGACTGAATAGAGACAGATGAACTGAATTTTCAGATTTCATCAGTTTATCTTATGGAATACAGCGTTAGGCGGTTTCCCCTCAGTGATAAAAACCTTTCATGAGACTTAATTCAAGCACACGGTAGCATTTTAGCCCCACTAAAGACTAGTGGTAGGATGAAGGGTAGACTCTATAGGCATATAACTTAACCAAGAATAGATCACAGGAGACTTTGTTGTCCTCAACAATGACCCATAGACATTCCCAAGAGCCTGACCTTGGCAGCTCACATGAGAGATACCAGGTTTTGCCATGTTAGATGCACTACTGAAATAAGAAATTAGAGGTATCACGTCTCGGCCTTTTAGCTAAGATCAAATGTAGAAATTAGAGGGTACAGTTGCTCTTGCTTGGTCTCGTTTCCTTCACGATTAACACTTACCTAAAATCCAGCCCTCACTATGACATGTTTGCTAAATTACCTCTCTTTGAACTGAGGTTCACAACATAATCCGAGTCTGTTTCTGCTCACTTGAGGTCGGAGCACCCTGCAAATGCTTACTCAGTAATGAATGATTTTAGGAAGGTTCATGCTATCTCCCAAAGAACCTGCATCCCCCAGTCTCCAAGCCTTCACAAGCCTGATGGCCTGGCCTTGCTTACGTTCTGCAGGTCGGAAAGGGCTGCTGTGCTGCTCTTAAGGCCCTCGGAGCAATTGTCTACATCACAGAAATCGACCCCATCTGTGCCCTGCAAGCCTGGTAAGAATATAGTGATAGTACTGTTAGTCACTACAAGTACTCCGTATTTCTGAGAGTTCCTAACTGATTATATTAATCATTGTTTACAGAACTCTCTCAGGGGCAGGGAAGACTAGGATTGTTCTGTCCTCTTCACTGGAATCTCGGGGGTTCTGAAGAGGACAGTGTGTAGTTCAGCTCATCACTTAGCATCCCTGAGTAGTAGTGCTGGGTCTGACTTTACAGGGGATTCTGTTACCTCGTTTTGGGACCAGCTTTCTTCCCACTGCCTTTTTGCTTTGTTCATGGTATCTCTTTTGCTTACAGCATGGATGGATTCCGGGTGGTAAAACTAAATGAAGTTATCCGGCAAGTCGATGTCGTAATAACTTGCACGGGTAAGTGTCTCTGCTTTGGTGTTAACTCAGAGGCTGACCCTTGGAAGTGGTCTGACGTGCACATAAAGTAGGTGAGACCTGGGGACCGGCAGTTGACGTAATGGCTATGTTGCTGGACTACCATGTAGCTGACCGCGGTTCGAGTCCCGGACCTGGCTTAAACTCATGCCAGGTGCATGTCCGTACGTGCCCAAGATCCCGAGAGGAGAATGGAGAAGAGATTGTGGCATGGCATCCCCCCCTGGAGGGTGATTTCTCGCTTTCTGTCTCTCTTTGTCTTTCTGGCGAGCACACGCACCCTATAGCAAAAACCTCTCAAAAAAAAAAAAAAAAAAAAGGAATTAAAAAAAAAGTGAGACCTGTGCTCAGTGGCAAGGTCTCAGAACTAGACTGAGCTGACAGAACCTGAGCATGCTTCCAAAGTAAGGAGCCCTTCTCCCTAGTGAATTGTTTTACTGCTTGATTTTAAAACCATACAGATACATACTTACATACTTTCCCCCCAGTCTTAACATGCTCTTTAATGCCACCAAACTTCCCCTGTCCCATGTTGCCCGACGTCTTCTTTACTTTCAGGAAATAAGAATGTAGTGACACGGGAGCACTTGGACCGCATGAAAAACAGTTGTATCGTCTGTAACATGGGCCACTCCAACACAGAAATCGACGTGGTACGGCTTCTCATTTTGCACTAGGCTTTCTCTTCTGCTTTCATTGTAGCCACAGTCAACTGTGCTCTGTTCCTTTCAGACCAGCCTCCGCACTCCAGAGCTGACGTGGGAACGAGTGCGTTCTCAGGTAGACCATGTCATCTGGCCCGACGGCAAGCGTGTTGTCCTCCTGGCAGAGGTACATGCAGGACTCCAGCAGAGCAGCACAGCAGTGTGGTTAGACCACCGAGGGCGGGGTGGGGAGGGAGGGGGGGCAGGGGGAGACACCAGGCCTCTGCTTCCCTGAATTCTGTGTTTGGATAGACATGTATTAATATTTCTCAGTTGGTCTGGTCCCTAAAACAGAATCACTCCAAAAACAAAAATCTACTTTTTACTACATAACTTATTATTTTCTGACCACAGCTGATTCTTCAGCCTTTCAGACTCTGATGGATTTATAGAAAATAGAATAAAACCTAGATTCCTAATCTGGAACTGTACTCCTTCCTCTTCCTAAGCCTTTTCTGCATTTGCTTGACTTGTTTGGAGTTTAAGACAGAGGGGCGACAGCTCATCCCAGGGCTCTCTCCTACCTTTCCAGGGCCGTCTACTCAATTTGAGCTGCTCCACTGTTCCCACCTTCGTTCTGTCCATCACAGCTACAACACAGGTATGTGGCAAAGTGTCTGCCTCTCCTTCAGTCTATGGAACTGGACACAGGTCAGGGTTCTGAGAGAGTGCCATGCTATAGTGTTTTTTGGTTTTGTTTTTTTTTTAAGATTTTGCCTTAGGGTACATGTGCTTGCCAGAGAAAGGGAAGGTGAGAAAACCCCGGTTTGAGGGGGTGGCCATGATGCAGTCCCTTCTGTTCCATTCTCCTCTCAGGATTTTGGGCACACACACACCCATTTGCCTCACATGATTTTTAAGCCACTGAGTCCTGGACTCGAACCACATAGTCAGCCATGTGAATCTAGCACCTTAACCACCACACCACTGGCTGGCCCACTGAGCTATGTTCTTATCAGCCTGTTCTTTTTTCATGTTAGAAGTTGTTGAGACTTAACCTTTCTCAAGTATAGTGTCTTCATCTATTATTGCATTGCTAACAAAGGTACCTGAGGGTGGGTGATTTATAAAGAAAAGGGGTTTTATTGTTTTTGTTTTTGATTGTTTTTTAAGATTCACTATGGGGCACATGTGCTCGCCAGAGAGACAGAAAGTGAGAAATCACCCCCTGAGAGAATGGCCACACTGCATTCCCTTCCTCTGTTCACCCTTGGGATTCCGGGTACACATGCATACACTCGCTGCGTGAGTTTCAAGCTGCTGGGTCTGGGACGCAACCATGGTCAACTGTGTGGTAGTCCAGTGACGTAACTGGTGGCTGAAAGTGATGCTGTGGACCTGACATCAGGCCATCCTTTAAGACGGCCAACAGAAGCACAGAGAATAGCAGAGGAATGCAGGGAGAACAAGCAGCTTACTCTCTTTTTTATTAACCAGCTCTCACGAGAACTAGATTCTTCTCACGAGATCTAAAACTCACTAGATCTTACAAGACGTCATTAAGCTGTTCGTGTAACTGTTGCCTGCATAATGCAATCACCGTGATCCAACTACCACCCACTAGACCTCACCCTCTCCAGGCACCAAATTTCAAAGTATGAAACTTTGGGGGACACACCTTGATCCAAACCATAACATATAGAAAAAAGTCACTAGTCAGTATTTGTGACTCTTTGAGTTGGCTGTTTACATTGAGAAAGTTTTGGTCCAGCTTAGGTCTAGTCACTTCTTTGTCAGGAACTAAACAAAACCCCTGCAAATTCTATGCTGTGTACTAGCCTTTTTTTTTTTAGAGGTTTTCACTATAGGGCGCATGCGCTCGCCAGACAGACAGAGAGAGACATAGAGACAGAAAGCGAGAAATCACCCCTGGGGGGATGGTCACGCCGCAGTCCCTTCTCCTCCATCCTCCTCTTGGGATCTTGGGCACGCACGCACACGCGCCCGGCATGAGTTTGCTTTTTTGTTTGTTTGTTTGTTTGCTTGTTTTTTGCTATAGAGCGCGTGTGCTTGCCAGACAGACAGAGAGAGACAGAGAGACAGAAAGCGAGAAATCACCCCCCAGAGGGGATGGTCACGCCGCAATCCCTTCGCCTCCATTCTCCTCTTGGGATCTTGGGCACGCACACACACGCGCCCGGCATGAGTTTTAAGCCAACGGACCCGGGATGCGAACCGCAGTCGACTACATGGGAGTCCAGTGACATAGCCATTACGCTAACTGCTGGTTCCCTGTACTAGCCTTTTTTAGAGTCCTAAATGTTTTCACTGTAGTAGGTCACTGTGACACTTACCCTAAGACTTGTTAATCCTAGTTTATTTTTATTTTCCCTAAGAAATGTTTGTGTTTTTGATCCTGTTTTCCTGCCTTAGGCTTTGGCACTGATAGAACTCTATAATGCACCTGAAGGACGATACAAACAGGATGTATACTTGCTTCCTAAGAAAATGGGTGAGTGAAAAATAGCAAAAACCTGTATCAATCCCCAGACAGCTGCATGGTTTGGTAAAATGACAGTCGTGGAAAGCACTTGGATTTAGAATTTGTTCTAATTCCTCATCCAGTGCTTCCTGATTGTTTGACTCGGGACAACTTTTAATCTCCGTGAGCTTCAATTTCTTTATCAGTAAACTGAGAGTAATACTACATACATTGCAGAACTGTATAAGAATTAGAGCTGATGAGTAACAGTGGTGAGCACAGTGGTTTGGGGTGGATGCTCTTGGTTTAAGTAGCTTTACAAAGTTTGGTGAGTACAGGCTGAGACCAAAATGAGAGAAACACACAGACGGGCTGTATTCACCCTCTGTGTAGATACGCACACTGCCTCTTTCCCACCCTCCTGTCGTTCCAGAGGACAGCCTATCCTGTGTTCAGGTGATGTGGTACATTCTCTCTTTAGTCCTTTTCCTTTCTGCACAGTGGTGCCCACCTCCTGTCTCTCATTAGCCAGCCCAAATCCCTGACCACCTGAAGCTAAAAATTTCTCACTCCCATCCCCTCTAACTACTTACCTCAGACTGGTTTAAAAATAAAATTTAAAAAATATAAAATTAAGTCCATAAAACCCAGGGAATCTTATCTATGCAAAAGTAATAAATCTGTGCTGACTACCTTAGAAATTCCTGATTGCAAGATTTGAGACCTTTATGGCTTTCATCCTAAAAAGTGTTAATGACACAAGGCTCTATCAGACTGACTAGTGTCCACCTTGATTCAAAATTTCACTATAATTTAACCCAGTTGAGGAGATTGCTACAAGGAGGTGCACGCAACACATGACATGCTAGCCTCTGAGATGAAGCCAGAAGCTTTGCTAGAAAAGAGTAGGGAGGCATAACTCCCCCCATCTTGTCACCCTGGTAAGTGGCTTTTTAAATTTACCTAAATGTACTGAGAGAAGTAAGTACCCTATCAGAAAGACAGGTTTGAGGGCTTTTTTAATTATGCAGTTATTTCAAATTGTGGCTTCTTTAAAAGTTACTCCATCTAGGGCCAGCAGGTGACAGGGTGGTTAAGGTGCTGGACTTCCACATGGGCAACTGCGGTTCAAGTCCCAGACCTTGCAGCTTGCTTTCTCACTTTCTCTCTGTCTCTCTCTGGTGAGCAAGTGTACCCTACAGCAAATTGAAAAGAAAAAAAATTATATATAAAATAAATAATTCTATATTAAAAAAAAGAAGGGCCAGCAGGTGGCATGGTGGTTAAAGGCACTGGATCCCCACATGGCCAATCTCGGTTGAGCCTTGGACCTGGTGGCTTGCTTTCTCGCTCGCTCACTCTCTCTCTCTCTTGTCGTATTAAAAAAATAATAATAATGGGACCAGCAGGTGACATGGTTTAGGCGCTGGGTGCTCCCACATGGCTGACCACAGTTCAAGTCCTGGACCTGATGGCTTGCTCTCTCACCTTCTCTGTGTGTGTGTGTGTGTGTGTGTGTGTGTGTGTGTGTGTGTGTGTATCTCTAGTAAAATAAAAAAAAAAATGAATGAATAAGTAAAGTTGAATAAATAATTAAAAAATAATAACAAATGGAGTTAAATAAATAAATCTTTAAAAAGAAAAGAAAGGAAAAGTTACTCCATCTCTTGTCCTCTTTCTCAAAAAGCTTCCAATGGTGGGGAGGCATATACAAAGGGGCATATTTAAAAGGGGTCTGCTCCCCACCACTTTGCTCTTATTCTTAGATGAGTATGTTGCCAGCTTGCACCTGCCATCCTTTGATGCCCACCTGACTGAGCTGACAGATGACCAAGCAAAATACCTGGGACTCAACAAAAATGGGCCATTCAAACCCAATTATTACAGGTAACTTGGGGGAAAGCAAGTAAAAACCTCTTATCACCAGTATGAAACCAAGTAAGCTAGGCAACTTCCTTAAAGGTCAGGTGCTATACCTGGCTTTGAAGAGTGCAGGAACACTGTTCAGATTAGCAGCATAGGCAGAGAAATAGCTGTCCAGTGGTAAATGTAAAGAAGTAAGGGTTTTCTGAAATGTTGGCACATGAGCTTCACCCCAGAGATTCTGATACACTCAATTGCGAGTGAGGCCCAGGCTGTGTTTTTATAAAAGCTCCTCAGATTATTCTAATGTCTAGTTATGGTTGAAAACCACTGACATATTATCAGGGAGTATGAGCTACCATTGGAAATGGCATCATCAGAAACCCTGTAGAACAGGTTAGAATGAAGCCCTGGGAAATGACTGCAGGGATCCTTAGCTTAGGCCAGGAGGGACCCTGGAGAAGGTGCTCTGTTTTGATAATACTTTCCTTGGAATTCTTAGAAGGATGATGTGTTAACCAACCAATCTCTTTCTTTACAGATACTAACGGACCATACTACCAAGGACCAGTCCCCATGAACCACACAACTCTTAAAGAAATATTTTTTAAGATAACTTTTATTTTCTTCTTATTCCTTTCCTCTGATTTTTTTTTTCCTATAATTTCATTCTTGTTTTTTCATCTCATTATCCAAGTTCTGCAGACCACACAGGAACTTGCTTCATGGCTCTTTAGGTGAAACTGAGGTTCAAGGTTTCTCTCCCTAGTCACTAAAGAAGGATTTTACTCTCCCAGTCCAGAAAGGTGATTCTCCCTTTACCATTTCTGGGGACTTTAGTCTTAATTGGGTATCTTATTAACAGGAAATGCTAAGGTACCTTCTATGTGGAACAATCTGCAATGTCTAAATTGCCTTAAAAGAGCCCATTTCTTAGCTGCTGAAATCTGTGCTCTTTAACTTCTTCAGAGGAGCAGGGATGGTACCTACCAGCCAGGTAGGTTAGATGTAGGTGGTGCATGTTAATTTCCCTTAGAAGTCCCAGCTCTGTTTCCTGTGTGAAGGTGGTCTGTCTTCTTCGGAGATGTGTACCTAGTGAGTGTTCTTGTTAAGATCCAGTAGGCCCATTTGGATTTGTAGTACAGCCCTTCCTCCACTCCCACCAGACTCTCATTTTTCTAGTTTTTAACTAGACTGCACTCTATTAAGTTTCGTCCCCTAGCATTTATTTCTATCAAACAAAAATATATATATATATATATTTTAGTGTTAACACTGAGGAACTGCTCGGGTGGTTAGTTGTTATCATTTTCTCTTTTGAGCCTTTAGATCTAAGAGTACAGAGTTGAGTCTAGCGAAGTCCTAGTCTCAAACTCTGCCAAGTCCCTCTGTTTCTAGCCCTAGTTTATAGCATCAGTGAACTGGAGCCATAACAGCAAATTCTGTCAGCTCTGCCCTATACAGCTTGTGCTGAAGGCAAACTTTATGAGCCATTACTCAGTATAAAGCACTGAGCTCTATCTTTAGGATTTATCCTTTAAGAGCAAATTTCTGGCCAGCTGTGCTTCTGCAACCTAAAAATATTTAAAGGGAGGTAGGTGTGGAGGAGAGGAGGAATGATAAATTCGGCCAGGATGAAAGAAATGTAGCTGCATTTGTCTGGAACTCTAGGCCCTATATAACATTAGTTTTATAGAAAGGGTACTACTTTTGATGGACACATAACACAAAAAGTTGTGTGGACTAAGATCTTAAAAAGCAGTTTGTGTGTAGAGAAAAGTCAGTACTACCTGGCTCACACTCTGAAAAAAACCCGAGAGAAGCTTTCAAGATTGGAGAGATGTATTCCTATGCCATGCATCCTGCTTACCAGCATTTCTGCATGGTCAAATGAGCTTTATGCTCAGAAGCTTTAAGTATATACTTATCCAGGATTTTAAATCTTCAACTTGTTCTAGCTTGTGATCCTTCAAGTTGGGTCATGCATTAGTGCTAGATACTAGAAATTGTCATTTCTCTTTCCACTGAGTAAGAGACAGACATTAAAAACAAATGTTCAGAAAGGACAACTTTCACCCTGCAGCTTCCTAGCAGGGGACAACTGTCTTGCCAAAACTTTTTCCCCTTTCCTCTCCCATTTCTTCCCACCCGTTCCCCCATTCCCTTCCCACTCCTTGACAGTGTGACCATGCTTTCTTCTCTGTAGATGCTAACAGTTGAAGCCCTTTTTCCTAGGGCACTTGACCAGCCAATCAGAACACCATATCCACTAGGGGAGGTAACCTGGCCAACAGTGTGTCCATCGCATAGCTCTCCTTGAGGGAAGGGGCACAGATCCTGCTGCCCTCTGCCTGCCCCCTGATCCCATGTCTATTATTGTGTCCATAGGAATGATAGGTAAGGGCTCCGTCTCTGTCAAGCCATGTTACACAGGACACTGTAGAAAAATGTCTGGCATCAGAGGGAGCATGTGGAGAGCAACTTGGAAGGAACAAGTTCATTTTGTACTGAATGATTTTTAATGAATGCAATATTAATCCTTGCAGATGAGCAATAATCATTAAAGTCAATTAAAATGATAAGACATTATGGGCAGTCTGTGTCATTCTTGGATGAACAGCACAACTTCACTAGAACTTGTTTTCTAAGGTGGGATGAGTCATAGATCAACAGCGTTTAAGGGACCAGCAGTTAGCGTAATGGCTACGTCGCTGAAGTCCCATGTAGTCGACCGTGGTTTGAGTCCCGGATCTGGTGGCTTAAACTCACGCCGGGCACGGGTGCGTGTGTGCCCAAGATCCCGAGAGAAGAATGGAGAAGAAGGGATTGTGGCATGGTCATCCCCCCCGGGGGGTGATTTCCTGCTTTCTATCTCTGTTTCTCTCTGGTGAGTGCACATGCCCTATAGCAAGAAAAAAGAAGAAGAAGAAAAAACAGTGTTTAATACAGATTTGTTGAGGACCTGATGTATAGAGGCTGGATGCAGGGTTCTTTGTAACTTCTTAAATTATGTATACCTGCTCTGTGCAAAGCATTGGGCCTAGGAACTTGCACTCTTAACTTCTTTTAAGAAGCAGAGTTGGCCCCATGGACTAGTGGTTAAAGGAGCCAGATCTATACAGCTACAGTTTGAATTCCAGCCCCAGCCGTCTAAAGATACCGGGCACTTGTAGCATGTGTACAGAAATGAAGGAGAAGGGATTGCAGTATGTCCATGTCCCACTGGGGGTGCTTTCTCTCTCCCCTCTCCCTCTGTCTCTCTTTGGCAGGCACACATACCCTCTGGGGGAAAAAATTATATATGTGCATAAATTAAAATGCAGGCAAGTGCTGTTGCTTCAGGGCTCCTCATTTGCATAGTTTCTTTCTAAGACCCTGTTCCTAATTCTTTTTTTTTTTTTTTTTTTTGGTTGTTTTTCAGAGAGATTTTTGCTGAAGGGTGCATGTGCTCACCAAAGAGACAGACAGAGAGACCGAAAGCAAGACATAACCCCACAGTGGGGATGGCCATGCCACAATCCCTTCTCCATTCTCTCAGGATTTTAGGCGCATATGCGCCCAGCTTGAGTTTTAAGCCACTGGGTCTGGGACTTGAACCACAGTCAACTACATAGGAGTCCAGCGACATAACTATTACACCAGCTGCTCGTCCCAACCCCTAATTCTTTTTCTTATGGAATGCCCTTCCAAATTATATAAGCAGCAGCCTTCTCTCATACCTGTATTCGTATGAGAAGTTGTCTCAGTATCTTCTGATGTAACTGTATCTGTCTTAGTCCATTCCTCTGCTATAATTTTATGAAGAACAGATTTATTTTCTCGCAATTCTGAAACCAGGAAATCCAAGATCAAAGTGTCATCAGATTGTGTAGCTGGAGAGAGCTGCTCTCTGCTTCCAGGATAGCTTGTCTTGCTGCATCTTCACAGTGTGGGAAAGGGAAGAGCATAAAAGGCCTAGTTAGTTTCAGCCAGCCCTTTTATGAGAGCAGTCATCCCATTTCTAAGGACTCTTCCCTCGAGACCTACCTAATCACCTCTTAAAAGCCCTTCCTCAGTACTGTCACATTGGTGAGTATCAACAGATCATTTTTGCAGAATATATTCAGACCACAGCATTCCATCCTTGGTACCCACAATTCCTATTCTTCTTATAAGCAAAATACATTCATTTCACCCCAGTAGTCCCAGAAGTCTTCATTTGTTCCAGCACCAACTCAGAAGTCCAGAGTCTCATCTAAATAGATATGGGTGAAGCTCAAGATACAAGTCATCCTGAGGCAAACTACTCTCCATCTGTGAACCTGTGAAATCAAAATAGGTTATATACTTCCAAAAGATAATGGGGACAGCAGGTCGCATGGTGGTTAAGGTACTGGACTCCCACGTGGCAGACTGCTGTTGGAATCCTAGATCTGGCGCTTGAAAATCATACTGGGCCTGTGTGTGTGTGTGTGTGTGTGTGTGTGTAGAGACCAGCAGATGGCATAACAATTACATCATTAGACTCCCATAGCTGACTGCAATTCAAGTCTCAGACCTGGTGGCATGAAAATTACGCTGGGCATGTATGCGTGCATGCCCAAGATCCCAGGAGGAGTTTGAAGGAGAAGAGATTGTGGCATGGTCATCCCCCTTGGGGGTTATTGCTCATTTTCCCTCTCATTATCTGTCTCTCTCCCCTGTGGTTTCATGGCCAGTGTTTATACCCTAAGGCAAAGCCTCTTTAAAAAGAAAAAAAGGATAATGATGGGATAAGCATTCTTATTAAAAAAGGGAGAAATTAGGGCCAGCAGGTGCCATGGTGGTTAAGGTGCTGGACTCCCACATAGCTGATGGTGGTTCAAGTCCTGGACCTGATGGCGTGCTTTCTCACTTTCTGTCTATGGTGAACTCACGTGCCCTTTAGCAAATTAAAAATAATAATTATGATAAATAAAGTTAAATAAATAATCCTTTCTTTAAAAAATGGGAGAAATAGGAAGAAGAAAGGAGTAACAGGTTCCTACCAAATTCAAATGCAACAGGATAGCTGGACTGTGGTGTATCAGGGAAACAACACTCTGTGAGGCAGTCCCACGTGAGGTTTCCAGTTCAAGTCCAGAGACCCTGAGTACACCAGGCACACACTTGTCCATGATCTAAGGCCGATAAAGGCTGAGAACGTTTCACAATGTCAGGGCCCTGGTAGGGGTGTTCTCTGAAAAACCAAAAAGCCAACCGGGCAAATATTAAACCCTAAAGCTCCAGAATTTCTTTGACTCCATGTTCCACCTTCCAACCTGGGGGTTGGGGCCCCAGGACTTGGCTGAACACGGGTTGTAAGGCAGTTTCACAGATTGGAGTCTGTCTGCTGTTCTCCCAGTCTGGATCTACACACTGACTGGAGTCCTAGGATCTGTGAAGAGCAGCACTGCAACAGCTCCACTACGCATTGCCCTAGTGGAGTCTTTGCAGTGGTCTTAACCCCCACAGCTCTCTGTGCATTACGCTCTGGTGCCTTGCTCTTGCCGCCTGGGCCCCAAGGCTTCCTGAGGCATTCTTTGACATCTAGGTGGAGGAAGCTACACCTCCACAGCTGTGCATATGCCTGCAAAGTTAGCACCTTCCTGCTTGCACCCTCAGGAGCAGCAGCCCAAGCTGCACCTGGGCCTGCTTAAGCTACAACTAAGGAATGCAGGGAGCAGAAACTAGAGGGGCCCTGACTCCTCTTTGAAACCATTTTGCCTTTGAGGCATTAGCACTTGACCTGTGATGGGAGTGGCAGCCTCTAAGATTCTGAAATGCCTTTGGGGTCATTCTTCCATTGTCTTAATTAATTGCATCTGGCTTCCTTGTAGCCATACTTACCAAAGTTCACTTGGCTACATCCTTAATTCCCTCTCCTGAACTTGCCATTTTACTCTTTACAACCTGGCCAGACTGAGATTTTTCCAAATCTGCTGCTTTTGATGATAAATTTAATCTTTATTACTCATTTCTTACATTGTATTATAAGCAATCAAGAAAAGCCATGCCACACCCTCAACCCTTTGCCTAGAATTTCTTCTACCAAATATTCTAATTCATCACTTGCAGGTTCTCTCTTAGACAAAGCACTAGGGAATGGACTTTTAGCCACTTTATGACAAGGATGTTCTTTCCTCCAATTGCCAGTACCTTGTTTCTTATTTTTATCTGAGACCTCATCATAATTGCATTAACATGGACTACATGATGCCACGGGGGAGAAATGATGCTCTGAAACTGACCTTCAGAGGAAACGGATCCCTGAGTACTCCGGACACACATGTGCTCATGATCTGGGGCCGGCTGAAGCTGGGAGTGGGTCATGGCCTCAAGACTGTGTTAGGGGTGCCATTTGTTTGTCTCAGAAGGAAAAAAATGAAATAAAAAGAGAAAATTGCCTTTACAGCATTACCTTTACATTTTCACTAGGATTCTGGCCAGGACCACTTAAGAAATGTCCAGGAAGATTAAGGTTTTCTCTACAGCTTTCCTCTGAGCCCTCACCAGAATAGGCCTTTACCATTCAGCCTCTACTCATGACCCAGTTCGAAAGCCACTTGCACATTTGTAAGTATTTGTTATAGCAACCCCCACTTCTGGTACTAATTTCTGTCTCAGATTGTACCTGCTGCCATGACAAAACATTTTTTTTCCCTGAGAGATTTTTGCTATAGGGCACGTCTCACTTGCCAGTGAGACAGAGAGAAAACAAGAAGTCACCCTCTGGGGTGATGGCCACACCACTCTTCTGTCGAGATCTTGGGCATGCACATGCATGTGCGCCTGGCGCTAGATTTAAGCCTCCGGGTCTGGGACTTGGGACTATAGTCAACTACATGGGAGTTCAGCGACATACCCATTACGCCATCTGCTGGTCCCAACAAAATATCTTAAACTGGGTGCTTTAAAAAAGCAGCATAAATTTATTGCTCATGATTTGGGAGGCTGTGAATCCAAAATCAAGACATCTGTGGGGTTTGGACCCCAATCTCTGCTTCCAAGACAGCACCTTGTTGCTGCATTCTCCAGAGGGACAAGCACTGTGTCATCACCCAGCCAAAGAGATGACATACAAAATTAGTGTCTTTTAGGGGCTGGCAGGCGGCGTGGTGGTTAAGGGTGCTGGACTCCCATATGGCCAACCACGGTTCAAGTCCCAGACCTGGTGGCTTGCTTTCTCTCACTTTCCTTCTCTCTCTCTCTCCCTCTCAGTCTGTCCCTCTCTGGTCAAATGAAAATAAATAAATTAATTAAGTTAAAATAATTCTTAAAAAAAAATTAGTGTCTTTTATAAGACATTAATCCCATTCCTGGGAGCTCTATCCTCCCAAAGGCCTATCTCTTGACACCTGCATCAGAATTAAGTTCCAACATGAGTTTGGAGGGGGACACGGCCATTAAAATCATAGTGATATCTATTAATATTGTTAGAAAGAAATGTCTTTTCTACTTGCTTTTGTGAAATCATCACCAAATGATGTTGATTTCTATGTAGACTGGTAAAATGAGTGTTTTTAGAACACTTAATAAAACTATAAGGTCAACAGTTCATTTGAATTATTTATATTTAATTATTTAACTTCAAGATACTCTCCACAATTATAGACAACTTTTTATAAACCGGAAGTTTCGTAACATTGATTCTTCAAGGACTGTTTTGTTGTTGTTGTTGTTGTTGTTTTTTAGTGGTTTTTGCTATAGGGCACATGCACTTGCCAGAAAGAGACAGAGAGACAGAAAGTGAGAAATCACCCCCCAGGGGGATGGCCATGCCACAATCCCTTCTCCTCCATTCTCCTCTCAGGATCTTGGACATGCACGCACACGTGCCCGGCGTGAGTTTAAGCCACCAGATCCAGGACTCAAACTACGGTCGACTACATGGGAGTTCAGTGACATCGCCATTACCCTAACTGCTGGTCCCCAAAGACTGTTTTTTATTGAGTGCCTGCATGTGGCACATTCTATTTTAGATAACTTTGTATGTCAGGTTAAAACAAGATATCTTCCTTTGTGGAGTTTACATAAAATTGCAACAAGACAGATTTCTTCCTCTTGTTCCTTTACCCACAGTTGAACCCATTGGGTAAAGTAGGGAAGCTGGGCATCTGTGTGGATTTGCAACCTGAGCATGTGCATCCACATGGGAGCTGGGGTGTGGCCTGGTCCAGGCAGGCAGCTCTTAAATGGGATAGAGAGGCACAGGAAGACACAGAACCCCAACAGGGCCCTGACCCTGCAATCCATGCCCCGCTTTGGCTGGCCCCAATCACTAGTGTATTTAGGGAGGTCTCTGTACACAAACCTGGAACCTTCCCATGTGGGCCAGTCTTGCAGCGTATCACGTTCTGGTTCTATTTCAGACAAGGAAGGCCTACTTTGCGGGCTAGCCTTGAGCTCACCATCCTCCTGCGTTAGTCTCCCAGATGGCTGGGATTATAGGAGGGCACCATTATACTCGGCCTTTAGGTTGGACTGGAAATCAAATGTCACCTCCATGCAGTCCAGGCCTGCCGAGTCTGGACCAGTGTCTGAGCAGCACACACAGCCCTGGCTTGGCCAAATATTAGTTTCTTAAACTGAAGTAACATCTCTGCCCATACAATTAGCCCTTGAGGACATTAAAAATGTTCTTCGAAGAGAATTATTCTAGGCCAGCAGATGGTGTAGAGGTTAAGGTGCTGGATCCCACAAGACTGAGTATGTGGTTTGAGTCCTAGACCCTGTAGCTTGAAAATCACTCTGGATACATGTGTGTGTGTGTGCCCAAAATCCCTAGAGGAGAATGGAGGAGAAGGGACTGCAATGTGGCCTTTCCTCCAACGGCATTATTTCTCACTTTCCGTCTCTCTCTTTCTTTCTCTGTTGTCTCTAGTGAGTGCACACACCCTATAGCAAAAAGAAAACTGAGAAATTAAAACAACAACAACAACAAAAAAAAAACAGAATTGTTCTGGATTGTGGGCCACAGGATACTTGACCCAATGAGCCTTTCTCCCTCACCCAACAGTCCTGTGGCGTGGTTCTCCACTGAACCACCAGATGGCGAACTTTCTCATGTGCTTTGTCAGGCTCACTGGTCAACAAGGCATAATACAATAGAGGTCCACAATCCTTTGAAATCCCTGTATTCTGAAATTAGAAATCTTCTCGATGTTTAGGAAATATATGAATATATTATGTAATACTTATCTGAGGTGCAGTGGGGTAGCTTTCATGATCAAACATATTGATAGTTCTACAATTAAACTTGTGAATAGTCACAGAATAAGGGACAAGTGAAGATTTTCTGTAGCTTCCCATCAGTTCAAATCAGGTTTTACTACCAGATTAATTTGCATCAAATTTAAGAAAAAAACTTATGATCTTTAGAGGTTTTGTTTTTTTTTTTTTTTTGGAGAGGTTTTTGCTATAGGGCGCGTGCGCTCACCAGACAGAGAGAGAGACAGAAAGCAAGAAATTACCCCCCACGGGGGATGGCCATGCCACAATCTCTCCTCCCCCATTCTCACCTCAGGATCTTGGGCACGCACGCACATGCACCTGGCATGAGTTTTAAGTCACCAGATCCGGGACACGAACCACAGTCAACTACATGGGAGTCCAGTGACATAGCCATTACGCTAACTGCTGGTCCCTGCTCTTTAGAGTATTTGGAAGTTGAAGGCTGTGGGTAAAGGATTGAAGGTGTCCACTACTGACATAGGTAGCGATTGTTAGTGTTTGCTGGGTCTGGCTCCTTTCTGATGATTTACATGAGCAGCGGACTTGATCCTCCTGATAACCCCACGAGATAGGTACCACTATTACTCAGTTTTGTGGACAGGGATATTGAGATAGGGAGGGAAAGTGATGTGACCAACGCTGCACAATTGGGGGGTTTGGAGAAGAGAACTGGAAGCCACCCAGGCAGCACCCTGCTGCTGTCACTGCAGCTGGGCCAGGGCCTTGCACCCTCGATTATTTTTAAATCACTGAAGTTCTCACATATATTCTCACTTATACCAACTCCACCCTTTTAATGCAAATGAACCCAACAAAAGGCCCAGTCTCTGGCATGGTTCTCCCGCCTTTGTATTTCTGTCCAGGCAAACTTTTTCCAAAGGGCCACTTGAGGGGCTTTACAGTCAGGGGAAGGTCGGGCTGAGGAATGGATGCATATCTCTGTGCTGCTCTACAGGTCAGCTGAGCATGCCTTCTCAGGCACGTGAGCTCTTACTGTTTGTTTTTCTGCAAATTTGTCAACAGAGAAGATGGGTTTGTGTATATTTTTCCAAGCCAAGTCTGCTTTTAGCTCAAGCCTATGGTAAGATACGGTAAAGAGGATTGTCTTTCTCACATGTACAATGCGAAGTGAACTCACTTGGGGCACGTTTCTATCTATGCTGTGGTTTACTAATGCCCTTTTCCAGTTTTCCTTTCAAAACAAATGAAAGTGTCCTGTCTCTCTGGTGAGCTCACATATACTGTAGCAAAAATAAACAGACAAACCAAAAACAAACAAACAAAAAGACATAACCAAATTAATCATATGAAAATATTTTTAAATAATATGAAGAGGAAGATGCTGCAACCCTATCGTTTTACCACTTAAATATTATTTAAATCTGTCCCATCATCTCTCTCTCCCCAAGCTGAGCCTTCAGATGAAACCATGGCTCTGACCACAGCTTGACTGTAACCTGATGAGGTAATTTGACAGAAACTCTCTCCTTGGGACCAGCAGAAGGTGTAATGGTTATGTGGTTTAAAACACGCTAGGTGCGTGTGTGTGCGTGCCCAAAATCCCAAGAGAAGAATAGAGATGGAGGGATTGCAGCATAACCATCCCTCCAGGGGATAATTTCTCACTTTCCTGTCTCTGTGTCTCTGATGAGCGCATGCGTCCTATAGCAAAAATTCTCAAAAATAAAACAAAACAAAACAAAACAAAAAACAAAAAAACCTCACATCAGGTGCAAGTGCATGGTGCTCAAAAACCTGAGAGGACACCAGAGGAGAAGGGATTGTAGCATGACCATCCCCGCTGGGGTGTGATTTTCTCACTTTCTGTCTCTGTCTCTCTGGAGAGCACATGGGCCCTATAGCAAAAATCTCTCCAAAAAAAAAAAAAAAAAAAGAAAAGAAACTTTCTACTTGTCCAAACTTTAATCAGGCTCCTCTAAATCTTCTTCTAGGCTAAAGCCTGACCTTGGGCCTGCCTACTCCAGTTTTCCTAAGAATTCTGCTAAGTGGATCCACCCACCCTTTAATATCTGATCACTCTAGCTTACCCTCAGCAAGAATTCTGTTAAATCGATGTAGTAAGACTCTTCCTACTCTTTTTTTTTTTTTTTTTTTTTTTTTTTTTTTTTTTCTCTACAGAGGCCTTTGTACTTATCAGAGAGAAAGCACCCTCCTGCGGGAAGATGGCTACCCCATAATCCCCTCTCCTCCATTCTCCTCTTGGGATTTTGGGCTCACGTGTACACATGCCTGGTGTGTTTTTCAGGATGCTGTCAGGATGGAATTGGCTATGTGGGATCCAGCATATTTTTTTTTTTAAGAGATTTTTTTTTCTATAGGGCATCAGCGCTCACTGGAGAGAGAGAGAGACAAAGTGAGAAATCTCACACACACACACACACACACACACACACACACACTCCCCAGGAGGGATGGCCATGCTGCAATCCCTTTTCCTCCACTCTCTTCTCATGATTTCAAGCTGGGGGAGGGGGAGCAAGACACACACACACACACACACACACACACACACACACGCGCGCGCTAGCCTAAGTTTCAAGCCACCAGTCTGTCACTTGAACCAGGGTCAGCCATGGGGAGCCCAGCCAACAATGTAACCACTGCCAGCTGAATTCCACGTGGCCGACTGCACGTTGGAGTCCCAGACCCAGTGTCTTGAGAAACATGTTGGACACACATGACCACAATCCTGAGACTACCCAGCACTTTAACCCCGGGGACACCTGCTGGCCGGCATTTATTTCTTTAATATTATATATATGTTTATCATTAGACCCATTAGGCACTATGTTATGTACCATGAGTGCTGAAACTTGACTCCTTCCCCCCCATTCTAGCCCACTGCCTGGAGCATAGGAGACGTTTATTAACTATTTGTTGAATGAATGATGAACACTTGTCATAACTGAACAGGGCTATGACAATGCTGAGGGCTGGAATGCTACCAAAGTGATAAGCGCAGTGATGCAACTAAACTGACTGAACGAGCTAGGGGAAGCCTCCCAGATAAAATGACATCTAAACTGGAACCGGAAGGAAAGAGAGGTAAGATTACAGGTACAGAGAACCTCCCAGGCGCTGGGCAGCCAAGATGGCGTCCAGCACTTGCCGCCACACTCAATATGGCGACGAGAGAAAGGTTCTGAAGGAAATCAC